>NW_020955228.1:1475125-1495309 GCF_003031625.1 Empidonax traillii | reverse complement strand
TTTTTTTGTTTTGTTTTGTTTTGTTTTGTTTTGTTTTGTTCTGACTAAGGACAGACCACGTTTCACCTTGATTGACCCAGTGTGAGCTTGTCTCTGTCTTCTGCTCTTCTGTATTTCTCTACTCCAGTTAGTATCCCAAATGCCCAACATTACTGTAAATACCAAGAGGGTGACAGTGCTTTTGTTCCTCTTCAGTTAGACAATCAAAGTGCTTTCTCAGAGATGTGAAGAATTTGTAATGTAAGGAAGAGAAATAAATACATAAAAAGAGGGATCAGGACAGAATCAAACAATAGTACATGCTTAGGCATATTATTCTATGCACTTATAGTATAGAATTGAAGCTTTAATAATAATTGCCCTGTGAAACTTTTTTTTTAAAAAGCATCATCATTGCATAGTAGAACACAGGATGTACAAGACTTTCTGGATGAGGAATAGAGGAGAGACCATAGAGACACTGCAAGACACTTGATCTACAAATCTTTTGTCTCAAATACAGGAGATTTGTGGGCTCCAGACTTCAAATGGAGCCATAAACATAAAAGAATTTTTTCCTGCACTTCAGCAGAGGAAGGGTTTTTCTCATGGCATGCTTTTCTGATGTTTTGATATGGTAGGGAATTTTGGTGGTTGCTCTGTGTGATTTCTGTGTATGCATCATTTCCTCAAGTTTAATGGCTTTATTTAATGGCATACATAATTCGTTCAGTAAGAGTCCTCATGTGAAGAAGACATTTTCAGTTTGACCCATGTAAGAAACCGTCATACTGGAGGACAAACTGAACTTTGTGCTGAAGGTCTGTTTTGATACCTAAGGTTTTCTGTGCACTTTTATACAGATTTGAGACTGTAAAAGTACAAGTTTTAGATTTTTTCAAAAGCCACTTACTGATGCCAGCAGAAAATTTTGCAATATAAATAATTCTGAATGAAAATCACACCTTATTCAGATCCCAGACTTCACAGCTCTTATCTACCATTGCTTGTACATACAATGCAAAATTACTATTAATTGGCTTAATAGTAGCCTGCCTTCCATGTATTTTGTTGATAAACATGCCTTGAAACTGATTTTTTTTAAACTGCATAAGGTAATGTCAGATACAGAGATTTAAGTTTATTATTTATTTATGCTTATTTTAACTAATAAACAAGATAGCATCATATAAGTAGTTTTCCAGAAAACCAATTCTAAAGCAAAAAGAACCATGACATTTATCATTCTGAATGATAACAAATAGAAACTTCACTTTATTTTAATAAGTTAATACTGTTATGTATAAACCTCATTAGATACCTTGTATAATAAAATAGCTGTTACTTTTGCTTGTGGAATTAGGTGTGTGGTGATTATATAAAAATGAACATTCTTCTGCTTCTAAATGTGAAAAGCTGACCTTTTAAAAACACTTTAACAACTTTTAGTGTTATCATAAATCTTACCAATTCTTTAATGTTGCAGTTTTTTGGTTGCATATATTACACCAGTTCTACGAGTCAACTTTTGTTACAGGGAAATTTGGGCCTGGGGCCAGGTAGAGCTTTGGAGAGCTTTTAAGTTTGAGAGCCTGTTTCACAGCTGGAAAACTCCCCAAAGTGTAGTGATCCCAGAAGAATATGTTTCCCATTACCCAAATCTCTACCAAATCATGCCTTGTAGCTCTAAAATAATTAAGACTTTGGAAGCCCCAAGAGGTCTTTTTTGATCCATGAATGAAGCTACCCCAGGTTCAAATAACTAAAACCTGACTCCCTCTTAACCAATGAAATACAAAACCCCTCCATTTGTCAGTGTAACATAAAGAGAATGCTCAGAAATGTCAGAGCCTTTACACTTTAATGGATTCAACCCCAGGACATGTCAAGAGTTTTGATTCCAATTGTTGGAGATCAGGCTGAGGTGTCTGTGCAAGTCCCGAGGGCAGAAGAATCAATGTATGATGTAAAAAGATGTGTTGCTTTATGCTGAAATTTGAATGAAGGTGAAATTCATAAAATCAGAAGAAATCCTTCAAGTCCCTTGTGCAGCTTACACTCTTTAGCAGAGTAAGAACACTGTGATAAATTTTAAGAACTGGGCTACTGCTACTGCTATAAGATAGGAAATAGTTGCTGGAAAATGTAACATAACAAGATGTTATAAAGCCTTTTGATTTATTTTGTATTCAATTAAACTTATGCAGTAGCTATGGAAGGTATTTTACTGAGAGAATACGTAGAGACATCAAGCACTATTACTAAGAAGGATTTCCAGGTTTACTACTGGAAGAAATCCACTGGCATGAATTTTGCTGGAAAAGTAACAGGATAGGGTTAATATGAGTATCCAAACTTCGCTGAGATTCAGAAAGAGGGAAGGATGTTATTTACAGGCTATGATTCCTACAAGATGAAATTTGTAGGAAACATAATGATAACATAACTTTCATTTTTTTAGTATTTCTTAGAAAAACTGAAAAAGTTTAAAAACTTCACACTGGGATTTATGCAACAAAATGTAGTTTCTAGTCTACCTCTGAAGTCCATGACTTAAAAAGGAGGAAAATTTTACAGGATGCTAACTTGTGAAAATTTACTCCTGCGTTCTTGTGCTTATTTAGTGATTTGTGGATAGAAAAAGAGAGATGAAAAAGAAAAACAGAAATAGAAAAAGAAATTGGGATATGTGTTGCGAAGGAAGAACTAATGTTACCTGGACATCTGAGAGTTTGAATGTGTTCACAAATCAGCCATACATATAAATTTAAGAATACTCGGTTATAATTACTGGTGAAATAATAATCCGTCAGTTACAGGTACCTACAAAATCTGGGAACTAAGAGTGTATTCCTTAAATTGAGAATTTTCTTCTGAAAGCAGTGTGCTGACTGGAATATCTGATGTCTAGGAGGTAGCCCTAATTTAATATAATTCCATGTTTTAATACAGCATAAACACCATAGTAGTTAAAGTATTCATTTAAGCAGCGAAACTGTAAGGAAATTCATCAAATACCATAGAAGTATTTACAAACCTTCCTTTTAGCATGTGCATATTTATGGTTGGACTACCTACTGGATGATGCTGCTGAAATAAATGTGTCTTAAAAACGCTGTTAAATTGGACAGTGTGCCTTATTTCTGACCGGATGAAAGTATTCTTTTATTTCACTGTTCACTGCTTAGACCCTCTTTTGGAAGAAGAGATGCCAACTGATGACAATTCTTTGCAAATACAGTTATGTTCACCTCATGAATTTCCAATTTTTAATCAACTTCCAGCAACTCCAGACAGTGTTGGTTACTAGGTACCTAACCTGGTAGCTAAAGGATATATGGCCTCAAGAGAGACTATCTTGAGTTATATCTAAGATTGTCATTTAAAATTCTTCCTTACTGGATATGGGAAATACCCAGACTTCAACTGTTCTGCTTGCTGATCGGTGCTGCTGTCAGAACATACCTAAGTCTGGTGGGGACCAAGACAAATTACGCCTGTCTTTACTGTGGGGACTCTAATTCCAATATCCTTTTTTACACAATACTGTCATAGCTATAACAAAACAGCTGCTGCATCTTGAAGGGAGTTTGAACATGTCAGTGCCATGACATGTTATACTTTCCTGAGCAGTACCTAAATCAGCAGACTTTCCTATCCCAGGAAGTGTTCAAGGCCAGGTTGGATGGTATTTTGAGTGACCTAGTCTAATGGAAGATGTCCCTGTCCATGTCAGAAGGTTTGGAAGTAGATGATCTTTAAGGTCCCTTCTAACCCAAACCATTCTATGATTCTATTATTTTATCTGCTGAATGTCCTTTTTATGCAAAAATTCATGTCAAAGTTGCATAAAAAGCAATAAAAGCATGGACTGGATTTAGATTTCTCATGTCAGTGGTTTGTAGAATCATCTTTGCCTTTTTTGGTACACATTTTCTCTCATTTTTAAAAGGTTTTTATATTATTATTGTATTTCTGTGTATAGTTTCAATAGGAATGAAAAAAACATTTTCCCTTATTCACTATAGTTTTTTACTATGGCAGTTGGAGTATGAAAAGGAAGGAATTTGAGCGTGAACTCCCTTGGACTAAGGACAAAATTGAAGTAATCATCCTAACCAACTTACAACTTTATAATAGACTAATTTTTTGAGGGGGTGCAATTTTGTAAAAGCTTGGTACAATCATCACCCCCTGCCTCTCTGCCTACATTTTTGAAAAAGGCAATCTTGCTTAGCTCTTTGAGGCATCTATTTTTTGATGTCTCAACCTTAAGAAACAGGCTTGAAAACTTGACCCTAGAAATAGACTTTTACTGATAGATGTTCAGTTAGATCTAGAAGTGTTCAGCTGAACTACAAATTGAAGTGCTTGTTCTCTGTGGAGAAAAGTTCTTTTCCTCTGATTGTTGGTTGAGGTTCACTGTTTGGTGTCATAGCTGTCTTGGACCTTATTTTGAACATGTGTATTTTCCATGTACATTGATAAGGTGTCTAAGCATCTCTGTAGAGTGAGTGGCATCTGGGTTACAATTTCATAGCAGGTGCCTAAAGTTAAGGCACTGCACTGTGGATCCTGCCCTGGGTTACATTTGAACCTGTGACCCAGAGATGTAAAATTCCATGTTATATTTCCTGTCTTTTGAGTCATCTAACTCCATCAAATATATTAATACTGTTGCTAAAAATGTACTGCATATTGACTGCTGACAGGCTAGGCTCTTTTTGGCCATTTGCTTCACATATTACCAAGTTTTGTACACCGGACCTGGCAGTGTTATTCTTTTGTGCTAATGTTTCAGGATTAAGTTAAAGTTTTCCAGAAGAAATAGCTGCAATAGAATTAGATTTATGGTTACATTTTTTAATTTTTCTATTAGTCACTTTTAAAATTGGAAGCGAAATTTTCAGCTGGAGTGAATTCCTTTAATAAATTCCTTTCCTTACAGAACTCCCTTAATAAATTATCCTTCTTCTTGAATGTGAAAAGAAGGGCATTGATTTGTGCTTTGAGATTGCATGGATTAACTTTGACTTCAGCTTTTCATCTGTTGCATTGACCATATTTAACAAAAGACCTACACAGACAATATGTTTGTCGGGACTGAATGCTGAGAATGCTGTTTCCTGAATTGTAGATAGCAGACATTATCAGTATTTTACTTTATTTTATTTAGTGTTACCACATGGGAAGGCTGACAGTTAAAATCTCTTGTGCTCATTTTTCAGGAACAATGTGTTATATTTATACTGATATTAGAAATATTTATGCATCCAGCTATTGGAAAATAAGAATGTTTGCTTTTCTTAAAGAAAAAAATGACTGGGGTGGGTGGTTTCTGGTTGAGAACAATTAATCATGCTCTGCATGTGATGAGTTAGGAGTAATAAATTTCTAATTTGAAAATTTATATAAATAATAGAGAATGCTGGTGAATAACATTCACAAATAGAGTTAGATTAACATTTTGGTACTTTTTTAATTAAATGGGCCAATATTAAAGTTCTTTGTTGCTTTAAATTTTATAATTAGAAGTTCTAGTAAGTTTTCAAGAGCAGTTTTGGTCTGAGAGTCAAGGAAATGGCATGTTCTTTTATTTGTTTTTTGTTTCTAGAATAGAAATGGCTTGGTTATGAGTAAGTTTATTTAATTTTTTGTGTGTATGTTTCTTCCTCTTCCTCCTCCATTTAGCCTTTCATACCTACCTGAACAAACACACTTTCACTTCCACAATCAATAATTCATTCTGACTTCCAGCATAATTCATATTCCTTGCATTCCTTTTTAGCAATGCACACTTGCTCACTCTTACAACAAAAAACATGCATCGTGGTTAGGCACAGAGGTCACCACTAGTGTTGTGTCACAGGTCAAACAAGATCACTTACATTCTTTATCAGGGTCATTTCTTCTCCCTGGGTGGGATATGACCTTTTCTTTTTCTTAGAGAGGAAACACCACAGATGTTCACCACTCCTTGTTCAGAACTTCTGCTTCATCGTTTGCCGTCATCTTTCATGTAAACTCACAAAACAACAAGGCATGAATCCCCCATGACTTATCCTACTAGTTACATTCATAATTCAAGCAGCAAAGTAACTGCACAATGTATTTAAGTACACTCATGATGTATGTAAAAGTTAATTACCTATTTTAAAAATTTCATTTTAAGATGTCTTCAGTATTTATAACAAATATTTATAAAAATCTCATAGTGGTTATTTCTGGATTTTCATAGAAACGCATATATTTTTCTGTTGCATATGATTTCACACTTCTTAATATATCTTGATTTATTATTATAAATGTTATTTGTATTTCTTCTTTTTTTTTTCCCCCCCCAGTGCTTTTTCAAGATCATAAAATTTAAATGAAATTATTCTGGTTAAAAATGTTTGCAACTTTTTGTGATGATTTTCTCTCTCTAGCTAAATGAAGCTGTTTTACCATTTTTTATTTCAACCACAGAAAGGCAATGTTACCAGTATTTCTTATTATTCTTGTGTTTTATTGATCCTAAAAGAAAATAAGGTATTAATTATGCTTTCACCACTGAGTATTCATCTTTCATGGATTAATGAGGTAACACATAAGAAATTCTATTGGTAATCTTCCCATTCATGACTGAATTTCTTGCCAGTATATGTCAGCAACATCCCACTTCTAGGTGGTTTTATGTCATAAGCATTTCCTAGAACATATGTCATTCTCTATTCTTTTTGGTCCATGCTTGCCCCTTTTTTCTTTTTTTTTTGGAAATAGCTGAAATAAGAAACTAGCAGTATGAAAGAAAAAACCCAACCAACCAACCAAATCCACAAAAAACCTTTATTCAGAAGTTTCATCATTTCAGGTGCTTTCTTCTGCTTTTTACAATGTGTTTATTTTTTTGCATTACAAAAACAGTAGGTGTTTCTAGCTGTTATGTTCACTTGCTTCAGAAAGTAGCATTTCTTATTTGTTTTAAGGCATCAGAACAACTACTGAGCCTTTTGGGTTCTCTCTTGAGTGCGTCTGATACGTGATGCAACTCTGGCTACACTAGAAAGTTGCACAGCACAATAGAAACTAATCTCTAGAGCAAACTGGTTGGTGCTGAGAATCTTAGTCTATACTGTGCATGTTTTACTTTGGCCTGGCTCTAGCCTGGTCTGTGCACTGAATGCCCTGCTGAAGCTGGAGAGCATCAGGAGTGCTGCCAGAAGGCATCTTCCAGTCATGTTTCACCCCAAAGGAATCCAGTTCTAACACTCCAGAGCTTCAGTGTGAACCAAAGCTCAGCAAGTGGGGAGATACAAGGAGATACAATTCTGGAGTATACTGAGCTCAAATAAAACACTGTGGTAAATGCATTTTTTTCACCTTAGCATCTTCCTAGGTACAGTAGAAATTCGGTGTATATATATTCCAAGAGCAGAGTTCATTATTTTTTCCTCTTATCAGCATCCACCTTGTATTCTTATTTGTTCTGTCTCCAGGTTAGTTTGTCCCTTCTTGCAGTCAGGCAATGAGGATCTCAGTTTCTTAAGTTGTTTTAAAGACTGTGTCAAACAAGTTGGGAGTTTTGGTTTACATTTTGAATGAGCTAGGATTTTATTCCTTAACTGAGTATTCACAGAGAAAACAAAGGGAAAAGGAAAAAGACAAGGATCATGGGAGGCTGATGTTTCTTATGGAAAAGAAAAAAAACAAAATAGTACCGCTCAGCCCATGTCTAAAAATTACTGACTCATATAACAAGAATAATTAAGTAAAGTCAGTTCACTGACTTAACAGCACCACCTTATGTTATTATTGTTTGTCTTGCAGTAATACCTAGGTGTTTGTTAAGTTTCACCATTCCATTCATGCTAGAAGTGTGTCTTTTCCATAGGCCAGGGACAGGAAAGAACTTAATGAGTATGTGAGACAGAAGGAAAAAAGGTCAACCAAAAAACCAGTTCTAATTAATTTTACAAAAGGTGCAGTAGTTATGTTACAACGTATTAGCAAGGTGTTGGAAGAGGTTAGGTGTTAGGGTAGTTGAAGTGAATAGGACCAGGCAAACATTATTTTATAGTATTTGCATGGTTACATTCTTAAAGTTGCTTTTTCACTTCAAACCACCCAATAAAGCATAATATATGTATTATATGTTGGGAAATATGTGCAAGTAATTTCATGTGTTTCAGGTGTATTCCACAGCAGAACAGCTCTCTTGCTGAATGGGATTATCAACTTAGATATAGTTAATGGATATTATCGTTTAAACTAGGTATTAACTGTTCTTATAAAACCTGTCACTTTATAAAACAGTGTAGATGAACTCTGTATGATTTAACTATGATGTACACATCACCACAGTATAGCACACTTACTTCACATATACACTTCTTGACAAAATACCTGTGTATGACTTCCTTTTTTACTTAGCATTTCCTTAACTTGACCCAGAAAGTTACAAGGGAGTCAAACTTGCCCAGCAGTGCCATTGCCTTTCAGCCAAAGTGTTAGAGCCATGTGTATTTCTACTCCAAACCTTCTAATACCTTTTTTTTTTTTTTTTTAATCTCAAAGTTCAGGATGCACAGGTGTATAATTTGTCTCTAGTTTTGAAGAGATAATGTTTCATAATATTTCCAATACATTTTTTCATATAAATCAACATTTGTTGTGGAGATTTGATAAGTAATGCTGGAATAGATTGACAAATCATTCTGTTTGGTGCAAATCTAGATGCAAGAATTTGTTGATTTCTGTAAATGGATTAACTATGTGCAACCTTTTAGCACAAAATTATGAAATGCATGTATCTAGAGGAGCAGCAAACTTGTCATCACTCTGCCCAACACTTGCATCACATTATAATCCTGAAAAAGCTTACTGCCTTATTTCCATTAATTTTGGTAACTAATTTTGGCTGTTGCACAGTCCAAACCTTGCGGAGTCCAAGTATTTAATTTTAAAATTTATGTGCTTTGAAAAATTGTGTAAGGCAAGAAATATTCTTTCACTTTTAACACTGTAGCTCAGATTTACGTTTTTAGAACTTCCATCAGCTTTGGCAAAATGAAGATTAGCTTGATCCAACTTCTGAAGCTGGGAGCTAAGCCAAGACTCTGGTAGTCAGAGATCTGCAACAGCAAGTTGCTGCTCTATTACCTGACACTTTTGGCCCTATTGTCAAGATTTTTATACACTCTTTTTATTTTCTTGTGTGTAGAGGGCCCATATTTTCTTTTTCTCTGAGGCTGGAATCAGATCCTATTTTCACTTACCATCTTTTGCACATCACTAAAGGCATTATGAAGCAATTAAGAGTTCCCTGAACCCAGTTCTACTACTCTGGGAATATGTCAACAAACAAGTGGTTGAGCTGGCTTACCCATGGAAATTCCCATCTCCTATGACTATTTCATCCTAATTAATAAAACAAGCCTAAATTTTTCCAAAATGCAGATGCTTACAAGGAGTAGCCTTTGTTTCACCCCATCAGTTTTCTCAGTACCTGAGCATTTATTCTGAGTGGAACAAATTTTCATATAATATGCAGGTGTAGTGTTGAGCGTTACCCCAGCTATAATCAATCAAAGTATGAATGGTCCGATTATTCCACAAACATTATTTACTGAACTAGTGTCTGTGCATTAAGTTTTTTCACAGTGTAACTATCTCTGCTGAAAATATAATTGAATTGTGAAAACAGATGTATTATTAAGGGAAGTCGCTTTGCTTGTTTTTATACTTGCTCTGAAAGCAATATTTCAATTAATTTATGAAAATGTTACATGTTTCAAATCCAAAATTTGCAGAAATTAGTTCCTATTTAGATATATTTTTGAGAACATCGTTTTAATGTTATATATTATGAAGCATTTCAAAAATTACATTCAAGGCCGTAGAAAGGAAGTATGTTTATGTAGACAGCTTAACTACAGAAGAATCTGTATTATTACTTCAGGTAGAGCTATCCACAGAGAGAGAATAATACAGACGAAACAATGGCTTAGTTTTTACTCTTTCAGCTGTGTCTGCTTTAGTTTTTGCTTGCAATTAAGTGCCTCAGAAATTGTCCCATGGTGAACTTTGATCCGTGAGATAAGATGTAGTCTTTGCAAATTGAAGGTTATCAAGGTATTTTAGGGATTCGTTTTGTCACACAGAGAAAAAAAATAAAATACAGAAAGAGAATGGAGAAGTTGGCAAATGGTCTTGTGGAAGTAATTATTGAAATATCCAGGGCAAAAAAAAAAATTAATTATAGAACACACTGAAGTAAAAAAACCAGAAGTGTATGCTACCCTAATTTTCCTATTTCAAATTAAATGGAATAAAAGGCAATGTTACTAATTATAAAGTATCATGTTGTTCATTCAGTCAAAAACATGACAGAACTAGTGGAAAAGCCAGATATTATAATTTTGCTTTCTGATGTAAGTTAATTTAATGTCAGATACTTTAGAAGTAGATATTTTGGCAGTGGAATATTTTTAAAAATTGACATTTTTGTGATTTAGTGCTCTGCAAAAAGGGTATTTTTTGTTTGGAGTGGGAGAGGTTGTTTTTTTCCTTCCTCTTTTTTTATTTTTTTTCTTTAGTATCTAGATGCAGTTTTCAACTTTAAAAAAAAAATTCACAGTTCCTTCCACTTTGTTTCCCTTTCCTCACATCGCTATTGATGCTCATTTTCAGGGAAAGAAAAAGGAAATTAAAGGGATGGGATGTAGGGAACTTGACACACTTTGCAACACAACAAGAAATAAATTGTACACCAACTACTTTTTCAATTTGTTGCAAATGTTTTCAGCTAATCCTCCAAGGCTTTTCCCTTGACAGAATTTCCCACCTCTTTTAGGTTCACTCTGTTGTCAGGGGCCTGTACAGGCGTGTGCTTCAGCTTGACAGGTCACAGAAAGTATAGACCAGCCATTCACCTCCAGCTGCCCCTCCACTCAACTTCCTCTAAGCAATATTGGCTTCTGCAACTAAAAACTGCTTTTTACATATAATGAAATTCACAAGTGCATTGGAGGAAATGTGATTTTTTTTTTCTGCCCCCACAATTTCAATAACAGTTTATTCCTTTAAAAGGCAAATTGCAGAAGGGAATAACTTTGAAAGCAAACTGGAAATATAAAGACAGGAAATGAGTCTGTGACTGTATAACAGAGTTCATAAATGGGTCCTTTTTTGGTATGAAACTGGGCTTTTAAAGTAGAAAAATCACCTACTTAACAAAACCATTCGCTGTTTCAGCACTGCAGGAGCATGAAATAAATCCATGTTTCTTTATAATATATCATTCAGTCTATCAAACTATTTCCAAATGACTTGAGTTCTAGCAGTGCAGCAGAAGGTTCCATACCTCTGCTGGGATGGTGAATTTTTTAATATAATCCTTTGAATTTCCTTGTTCATTCAGGTTTACAAAGATGCCTATAAATCCTCCCTTAATCTGAAAGTGGGGCAAGCAAACTCTTTCTCAAATTACGAGCTACAGACAATCTAACTTCCCTCAGAAACCCCTTTCATTTCTTCTGCAGTGAGAATTTCTGCATTTTAATGCATTCAAACCTAGTCTCCTGTATAAGTCTCAGAGCATCTGTACATGCTCATTCTACATCAACAGTTATTCAGAATCACGAGGATTGTCCCAGGTCACTAAATTACAGTGCTATCAAGTCAAACAGCACTGATAGAACACCTAAATCACTTTATTAGCATGGTATATATTAGGAGATATATTATATATTAGGAGAACTATTAGAATAACATATATTAGAACTATTAGAATAACATATATTAGGATAACTCCCTTTTCTACACTCTTTAGAACAGTGTGCAACCATCATAAACTTAAAATTTCTCTCTAGCTTGACTCCATTTACCAGGTGAAAAATAGGTGTCGGTGTCCTGTTTAGTCCATGTGGCTGAGGCTAGCAGCTATGATGGATGACTGAGTACTCTGCAGGTTCAGATACTCTTCTTTCAGTAGAACCAGACTTAAGCATGGAACTTTAGAAATCTTTTCCTTTTCTTTATGTTTTTCTCTCTCCTTAGAAAGCATCCCTGTGCTCTAAACTGTAATTTATTGCAGTAGTCTAAGGATATTGTGATATTACCTTAAGGTATGTGAACATCACACTTAAGATGACTGGGAAAAAAAGAAAAAAAAACAACAGGAAGAATATACTTTATCTCAGAAAATCTCATCTTGGTCTTATTTAGCCTAATCAGTTTTGGGTTATTTTGGGGTGTGGGTTTTTGGCAGGGTTTTTTTGGTGATTGTTGTTGTTTGGATTTTTTTGCATGTGTGTTTTTTTTTTACCCTTGTCAGGAGATATGAACCAGGGATTGATAATTACATTTTCACTCTAGGCAGAGGAACAAAATACACTATGATCTCAAACCATGATTAGGTACTAAGGAAAAAGATTTAGAAAAATATTGTGTGGGCAAGAGTGGGGAGGAGGATGCTAATAACAGCTTGGTTTTGGTTTTGGTTTTTTTTTTTTTTTAAATAGTAAAGGTATCACTATGCTGAGTCATTCTGCTATGTGTCTGAAAATGGCTGATTAAAAAAGCACGGATTGTATTTGATTTGACATTTATTAATGGTCAGCAAAACCTGTGAAGCTATCATATTCCTTCCTCCTTTTAATTTTATTTTTAAAGGAAATTTTATCCATCTGTCATGTTAGAGTGTGAGTATTTTTCCTCTCTTTTGATAGGTTATATAGGAATGGTATTTTCATTATTCTTGTGGATGGGAACTTTAAGAAACATTTTAATTGTCTTCATTGACATATGAGTTATATTTTTTTAAGGAAAAAAAGAATGGACTGGATAACATCTTAAACTTATTCAAATGTAACTCTTTTTATGCTGTTTTAGAGGAAAAATGTCATCTCGAGTAAAATAGAATAGACTGAAAACATCTTAAACTTATTTAAATATGATATTCTTTACTGTGTCTGATGGAAAAAGTTTCTTTTTTAAGTTCTGAGCCAAATTCCACTATGTTGCAGTCAGACAGTTTTCATTAGTTTTAATATTAGTACCCTTCTACAATACATTTTGCATTTAAAAATAAGATACACATAATTACTCCAGGACAATTAAAAACATTTAAAACTTAATAGTCACTACAGTCTTAGACTTGTTAAAACATACAAAGTTACAGTTGTTTGCAAAACTCAACTACCTCAAAGTTGATTGAAATATTTTCTTTCCATAATATGTTTGCTCATTATTTTTTAAAATTTATTTTCAGTATATTCTTATACTTAATTAAGCATGAGGATTTTTGTGAGTTTGCTTCCTAGACAGTTTTCACCAAAGTGTGTTTGGAATAAATCAACTTAACTTCTCACCAGAGGTGCATGCATATATGCTTAGTTTTGGATGCTGGAGTAATCTGTATTAGCAGCACTACTTTCTAAATGACTGGTTCTGCTTTTCACTTAAAAGGAGATAACTTAATATACTGTCTTTCCACAAGATACTTTTATCAGATGCCTAAGGGTATTCAAATTCATTCATTTATACATTATCACTAGAAATATTTTCAAAGTTGGATATGCACAGATACACATCTGACTACCTTTCATGCAACTGTGTCCTCTTGTCCCTCTGTCATTCACTGCACTTAATGCTGCAGAGACACCTGTTTCCAAGACTCTTAGGTGGCCAGCTGTGGAAGTGGTCTAAGCCTCTAACATTTCAGCTTCTAAGTATGTACCAGACAAGTTCAGATACTGCTTTGCTGCTCAGACTGCAAAGTCTCAAATGTTATTTCTCACTTACTCTGCTGGGATATAGTAATTCATCAAGGTTCAGAGCACAGTTACCTAAATAATGCATCAAAGATCATCATTGATTTACAAGTTCCCTGATTTGGTTAGCATCAAGTCTGCCTATTTCTTAGGTGAGTCAGAGAAGTGAGCTTAGCTACTTTTTTAATTGACTACTGGTCACTGGCTTAACCCATAAAGCAGAACTAAAGGGTAGTGGTGGTAATGCTCTTCTTAACTCTATCTGGGACTTGAAAGAATTTCCTTTGCTCCTACGTCTTTGAGAGACAGGCCTAAGCTTCCTTTAAAGTAGTTTAGGTGGATAACTCCTCCATTTGCCTGTATTTGCAGACTGGGGTTTTTGGTGCTTTTAAAACTCAGTGTGTTCTTTATGGAACCTGCACATCTCGGGAAGAGTATCTGAAAGTGTATTTGTCTTCAAGTGTTTGTCTACAAAGTTTAGACCTCTGCTACCAAAAAGTAAAAACGAGCTTTACAAGGTTTTTTGGTTTGGTTTTGTTGAGTTTTTTTTTAGTTGTCTGTTTATGTCCAAACCTTTAAATTTTTTTAAGTTCTCTCAGATATCAGGGAAATCTGCATTTCTGTGGCTTTATGTATTCTAAAAGTTCACTTCCTATCACTGAAGCATCATATTTTGGCAGGACTGTAACTTGATTAACAAAATTCCCAAGCTAGCCTTAGTTCAAGCCTGGATTTCTCAAGTAAGTCTTCTTCAAGAATATTATTCCACATCTCTTTGCCAACTCCTTTCTTCTGACCTTCCTGTTGTTGAAGCCTTTATCCACCCTTGAGAAGGCTTGCAGATCATCTTGCAGATTTCCCTGGACATGCATTATCTCCTACGCTCCAGGCTTTGTTCCCTCCTGTAACCACCCTGGTTTCCCCACCCAGCAGTGCTATGAACTCCTGGGCTTCGGGACACATTCTCTTTCCAAGTGTCATTGGATGCTAGGTAGATAGTTTAGCTGTATTATTCGGTGTTATTCTTTCAGTGATAATGTTTTTTGTTTGTTGTTTTTTTCTTTGAAGTAAGAACCATGATTATGGTTAAGCCTGATAAGGAAAAAAAATCATTTTTGTATTTTGGGTTTTGCTTGTCATAATTTGTCCTGGAAGAAAATATCTATGTAGAGACAGAAAAAAGAAGATGAAATCAAAGATTCTATTCTATAATTAGGCTTTCATGATGGAATAAATGGAATGGATTAATGAAATTTAGCCTGATTTTTCAAAGGACCTTCAAAATTCTGTTCTTCACCAACATGAAACATAAGTAAACATTTTCTTGAATCAAAGACTAATGATATCGGCTGAAGACCACCTTCAAAACCTCCATGCTGTTAACGAGGCTTTGGTAAACATAGAGAAGGAGCATGTCTTGAGCTGTAGTGCTTTTCAACTGGCTGCATATATAACTTTGAGAGCAGTTTATATGAGAACTATATTAGTGTGGCCCTGGATGTTTCAGGAATTACTTTTTAGTTCTGGGTAGGAAGTCGAGAGGCTAATAGTGAGTTATGGTTATTTCTGAAATTCTTAAGTCTTTTGCAATCTAAGAGCTTTGTTAGGGGCAAGAAAAATCACCCTAAATAGCTCTTAACCCCTCAAAAAATTTTGCACAAAAATTGATTTTTAGCTCAAGAAATAGAACTGAGGGAATGTGGCCTTGGGGTATCCTGATAATCAGTTCAGGCAGGAATTGAATGTTTTAGATTAGGTAACTCTTCCTGCTGAGGTCTCTTGCCCCAGAGTGTCTGTTAAGCAGATGAGGAAAAGATGCTGGAACTCATTTTTTCTAGAAGAATGTCTTCACATTTCTTCACTTTAATTGGTTACCTCAATGCACAATAACAAGATATTGAGAATAGTGTTCAGAAGCTGCTGCTCTTGATCTCCTGTTACCTCTTTGAGCTGTCTCATTAAGGAGAGGATGGGACTACGGACACAAGTCAGTTCAGGATTTCACCCGATGGAACATACTAATTTTAACAAATGGAATTTTCTCTAGTTTGCTGGTCCTTCTGGTTACTTTCTTACATCTGTCAGCTGCTTACACTTTTTGCGAGTGCTTGTGTGAATCTAGCTGAACCTTAAAGAATTGCAGATGTGTATGTATTTTTGAGAAAGGCATGCCTATCGTTCCTCTTTGAGTTAAATGGTCTTTCAAATATCCTTCAAATACATAATTCTCCCTATGGAAAAGCTTTATGCAACATGAGAGTACTTCTTCATTCAAGCTAGGCCATGGTTGTAGCACTGATAATGCTTAGTGAAGTAGTCTTAGAAATTGTAAGAAAACTTCTGCGTATATGATGTTTTGGATACCTCCCTATGTGTAGATCATCCTCATGTATTTTTCATTTCATGTAAATTCAGTTACCTGAATGCATTTTCTTGTCCACTACACACAATTCAATTGGCTTCACTTTCTAATGTAAAACATTCTTAGGAAAGTTCATAATTGTGCTTTCATTGCTTATGGTTGTATCATTCTGAGGGGCCTTTTCTGAGCTTCGGTCATGTCAGATTCTTAAAAATAACAGCATCAAAAAGGTGAAAAGGGGTGAGAACAAAATTAAATGAGCAAATGAAAAAATCCTGAGAAAGGAAAACAAAAACCTAAGTATAACACTCGCTTAGAATTAATCCCATTTTAACATATTATAGAGACTTATGTGAAACTTGATGATGGCATTATTTTTTCCTATTTAGAGCTGAATGCAGTCTTTAATCCTTTTATATTTCTGGATTTGTGGGCAAAAATGCCATACCAATATATGTAGGCATCATACAATATTTAACTCTGAATTCAGATGTTATTGAAACTTTAGTTTATTATTTTATTCAGATTCTGAAAGCAGAAGTGAGATGAAATTGCAAGAGGCTCACAGTAAAGCCTACCATAAAGTCATCGAGGGAGGTTTAAGGAAGCTGAAACTTTGGCAACAAATATATCGTGGTTTAGTGTAGCATCTGTGGTTTTCAGCAGGTAGCTGATATTTTGCATATATTGTCTCTACATATTTTCAAAATTTCTCAAATCTAATTATGAGTAAGAAATAAATAACAAAAAAGAAAAGGTACTAGGTCTGTGATCTCATTTCTCAACTAAAAACCTCATTGCCCCAGTTCAGTCACCTTCTTTCTGAGGAATTTGCAATTCTGAGCATCAGCAGCAAAGGAATGAGTATGTGTGCCTTACTCAAGGGCATTCTCATGTACTCTGGTAGCTGATCAGTTTCTTTTTGGTGCTTCCACTACTAATGGCATGATCACTCTGCTTTCTACCCGCCACTTTCATTCTCCAGATAACGTGGACAGAAGTTTAGTCACATTTAATGCACAGAAGGAAGCATTCATTGAGGAGAATTCCTCTGTACATTATAGCATTCCACATAGGTCACTTCCTGGGAAGAATATTTTGATATTAAGTCAGTGCTACAATTTGATAATGAACACTCAAATTAACCTTTGTATTATTTTTTTCTTTTTTTTCTGTATTGCATTTTACTAAGAGAGAAATACATCCCAAATGGGTAAAAATTAACATCATATACAGGAAAAGTGATTTAAATTACGTTTTGTCTTCAGCAGTGAATGACTTGTTAGAGAGAACATGAAATACCTTTCTGCAAACCTGAAAGATAAAGAATTTCCATGAATTCTGCTACTTACAACAGTCTATAGAGCTTGAAAAATTCTGTTGCACTTCTACTTCATTCTGAAAGGCATTTCTGTCCTCTCTCTTTGAGTTAAATGGTCTAATACATATCATGGAATCATAGAATGGTTTGGGTTGGAAGGGACTTTAAAGATCCTCTAAAGATCTTTGAGTTCCAAGCCCCTTGCAATCAGCAGGGACACCTTCCACTAGACCAGGTTACTCAGAAGCCCATCCAGACTGGTCTTGAACACCTTCCAGGGATGGGGCATCTGTAATTTCTCTGGGAAACCTGTTCCAGTGCCTTTCCACCCTCACAGTAAAGAATGTCTTCCTTATATGTAATGTAAACCTACCCTCTTTCAGTTTAAAGCCATTCCCCCTTGTCCTATCTGTACATGCCCTTGTAACAAGTCCCTCTCCAGCTCTCTTGCAGGCCCCTTTTAGGTACTGGAAGTCTTCTCAAAGCCTTCTCTTCTCCAGGCTAAACAACCCCCAGCTCGGCTTGTCAATAACTTTTGATATCAGGTTGTTGAGCTACTGAGTATAAGCTGTTGAATTTGAGTTTGCCGATAATTCAACAGAACATTGACTCAATTCACAGGAAAATCATGACTTGATGGGAGAAAAATTACTTCGGTAAATTAGTGGTAAAAACAACACGTTTCTAACTAACCTTTTATCTGTCCTTTTATATACCTTTTTTTTTGTTTGTTTTTTAAATCATTCTAGAACATCCTCTAGTGTCAGATGGCAGGTTTTGTAGCAGAGAGCTGACCACAACTTAAGCTGTTCAGCAAATTCTAAGTGCCAGTAAAACAACCAGCAGATTTTTGCACACAAATGCAGACAGAGTTTCTGAAATACAGGTGACCCTTGATTTTTCTTTCTTTCAGTAAATTCTGGTAGCACATGGGGTGACAATGTGTGCTGCATATCCTTTGAGCACATCACAGAACTGGCAGCTGGGAGTAGGCTTGGCTATAAGTCTTTTTTAACACTGATTTTGGTCTGCTCTGGGACTAGCACTGCCAGCCCTCGTGTGATTTAGAAAGTCTTGAAAGGTTTGGTTTATGGAGTCCTGTCTCTAGTTACATCCACTCTGCCTTAGGCTCTACCTCTGTTTCCTTACGGGCAGGATCATGACCCAGAATATCTGTGGTGTGAGCAGATTGTCTTGATACACGCCGGTGGCCCAGCACTATCCTGAGGTAGCTGTGTAATTCTTGAGAAACAACTCAGGAGTGCGTTTGTGTGCATCTGTCCCTGGGGGAATATTGCTGGTTTATGCTTTATGTTATTTTATACCTGGGATGGAGAGTGGGCAAGAATCTGATCCTTTTGGTTGCATTTTAACTTTTGTATTAGCACATAGGCAAAATATGCATGTGGTAAAGAAAAAAGCAGAGAGTCATTCTGACAGGTTCTTAATATTTTGTTGGGCATCCTTGTATTGTTTTGACTTATCTGAATTAATGAAGCTAAGCTTGAATCAAATAACGCTCAAGACGCATTTGCAAGCTGATGTCCTAATATTTAATAATGGACAACTGATTAAATTCTCTTCCTAACCCACTTTCTGCCACTCACTAAAATTGTGAGTAAACAAAAAAGAGCATTTTGAAAAACTGAGTAGATAGAAAGTGCTGTACTATAGTTGTTGTTGTTTTAATACTAAGGGGGTACTGTATCACATCAAAGCAACTCATGTTGAATTTGAAGAGTGTTGGAAACAATGATTTAAAGACACTCACACAAAACCACCAATTGCTGTGGGCAACCAACTGTGCAAATCAGAGAACTGCCGCATAAATTCTGTCATTGTCAGTCATTCTTGTTCAAAAGCATGACCACAAAAACTGAAGTAATACATACCAGCAAAAGCCTACAGAATTAATATTTGGGGAATCTATGCTAGAGAAATGACTAGCCAGTATTTGCCAACTTCATCTTCTCTTAGCAGGACCCCGAACAGCCAGCCTGTGTCACTCATCACATGAGCTCCAGGGCAGACTGTCCATTTCCTCTTTATCCTATTATATTTTTTAAAGATGAAAAAAATGGCTTGAAACAGATCCTAATCTCTTATCAATAGAAGAAATAATTGGCTTTGATTCCAGCTTCTAGAAATAAGTATGATGTTATGATTTTCCTGTCAGCAAACACATTTTTAAGGCGGGAAAAACTCTAAAACTAGGCGAGAGAGATGAAATCAAGCAGAAATGCATTCCTCAGAGGAGATAGGCTAGTTTTTTTTCTTCTTTAATTTTTTTTTCCTAAGCAGTCATTAAAATCTGTTTCTGAAATCTTAACTTTATCAACTGCAGATAGGAAGGTGGAAATATGTGTGGAAAAATTCTTGTTTGAATTAGTTCCATTTTCCCATAACTCCAGTTGGGATGCATGATAAAATTATCAATGAAACGTCCTAATTTGATCCTTAACCAAAGGGATGTTGTCCTATGAATCATCTGTGTTTGTGGGAGGCAACACTGAAGCTAACAGAGCAGGAATGGGACCCAGATGTTTTCTGGGAAGCTAGCTGCACTGTAGACTGTGTGCATTACCTAACGTAGGCGACCATATGGAAGAAAAGGTTGGAAACATCCCATTACAAGTCATATATCACTGAGCTGACAGCAAGGATTTCAGCTTATTTTTATTTAAATCATGAAAGCAGCTGCTCAGCTGTCCAGCTGTATTAAATTTAACCCTTTTTCTGTCAAGTGAATTTTGCTTATGAAATGGCAG
>NW_020955228.1:1346544-1473768 GCF_003031625.1 Empidonax traillii | reverse complement strand
GGCTATATGCTTTATTGTGTGCTATGTCTGCCCTGCTCACCTCCATGCCAGAGTCCTCAGTTTTTCTGTCAGAGCATGGAAGTTTTCTTATTTTTTGTCCTTCGTGTTTTATATTCTAGTCATAGTCCTTTAAGTCTACAAAATGTTTTAGAGGGATATCTCCCACATCTGTCAATGTGAAGCTTTGGCATAATGAAATGATGTGCTTACTTTAGCATTTCTATTTGATACAAATATTTATGTCCAGATTAATTCTCTCTTCCTTAACACAGTGGAAACACAAGGAATTTAGCAGCAATTGCTTCCAAATAATGCTTTCACTCAGTTACTGCCAGAGAGCTCCTGATGTAAACACAGCCCATAAGCTCCAATCCAGGCACTAAGATGTGACTCAGTAACAGCATTAATAAGTAGTTAGCTTTAGAAAAGAGGTAGAATCAAGAACTGAGATCTTCCAGTCAGGATAAGAGCAACAGAAGGTATTGCACCTGACCATAGGAAAGTTCTTCATGCCCAGGAACTGTGAAAGGCAGACAAAACGCTGCCCTCTTGCAGAAGAAGTAGCTTCTGTAATAACGCTCTCTCAGTAATTCCATGTGATTTCTCCAATTCCTGGAAGTTCAACTTTCTTGTTATTCAAATGAAATCATTATTTTTGCTCTCTTTTCTTGTTTCCACTTCCATTTCTATCTCCTTAGGCTATTCTTCTAAGACACACAGATGTA
The DNA here is from genome assembly GCF_003031625.1 of Empidonax traillii. Classification (NCBI taxonomy): domain Eukaryota; kingdom Metazoa; phylum Chordata; class Aves; order Passeriformes; family Tyrannidae; genus Empidonax; species Empidonax traillii. The sequence continues at coordinate 1,473,043 of NW_020955228.1, read as the reverse complement.
CCTAGGATATTATTTTCATACCTGGAACAGGTGGTCTTTTCTTGCTAAAACCTACTGTTCTAACTTTCTGAGATTTCCTCATTGTTTTATCTAGTTCACACTCATCCACTGTGTATAAGGTAAGGTTTGAATCTCTCTGTTCCTTAAAATGTCCTTGCATTCCAAGTAATAATCCAATCGCTAGCTGTAGTTATCTCCTAGACACTTCTGATGGGGGATTCATGACATACTGATCCCCCTCCTGCCGAAGCAGCCTTTCTTTCTTGGTGCAGCAGTGTCACCTCTGTGTCTCTGGTAGCATCTGCTCCGTTCATGAATACACCATGACTTTGATCTGTGGGTAGACTCTGATCTACTCTGATGGCATATCTTGACCAACTAGGCATGCAACCAAAATATCCCTAGAGTATTATGTTCCTTCAGGGGACATATGGAAAAGGTTTAAGGTTTTTCTGAAAAGTTTTGCTTCTTGAAAATATGGCAATTCTGGTGAAAACAGTTGGTTTTTCCTTGCTATCACACAATATTCTCTCACTTTCCACAGAGTTACTATGTTTGCATTATTTAAAACCAGTTTTCTATCTCTGGTTGTTATAAAGGACTTGTCTTTACAGGCATTTGAAGTTACATCATCTTATTTTCCTTCCCAAACATGATGTCTTACAGGTAGGTTGTGCAGGTTGATATATCCCTAAAGTTTCTTTTTTTATCTAGGGATGCAAAATTCTTCAAATCTCTGTTGCTCAATCTGATAGCATGTTCTTTCTCACTTGTTTACCATTTTTTATGTAAATCTAAGGCCTCAGACTAAGCAGTTTCAAGGAGCTGCTATTTGTTCAGTATTTAGTCACTAGGGCTTTTTTTGGGTTTATCTATTAAAAAAATGATCCAAGTTCTTGACTGACATTTTTCTAATTATTTACCACAATTTTGGATAGTGCAGCTGAACTGGAGAACTTAAATTCTTCATTTTGCCTTTGACTCTCAAGGAGCTGTTTGTTTTCTTTTTCTTAACCTCTCATATGTGTTTGCAAACTGAACTAGTATCAGACCTTGGTGATTAACACAAGGAATGTAATTATTAGTATGAATACTAATGTAAAAGACAGTGTAGAGAGGAGGGGAAGTTAGAGGTCTGTCTCCTTTTTACATGGATTATGATATATCTGTTTAGGCAGCTAGATGTCTTTCAGGCTAGGCTGTCTTGGCACTTTCCAGGGCTGCCTCTTGTGGGAGAAACTGGGGGCTCCTTCTGCAGCACAAGAGGCTGTTTTAAGTCCTGGAGTCTTAACACAGAATTCAGCGAAGGAATTTTACCTGACTTTACTGGGAGGTCCTCCAGGTGGCAATGCAGACAAACTAACAGGTCAGAAAATATAGTCCTGAGAAGATCTGAAGTTTAGATTACCAAAATGGTCATTTTAATTTTGTTTAATGTGAAATGTTCATCATTTGGACAGGACTGATAAGTTCACTTGAATAAGAATTGAGCACAAAATGAAGGGAATAAATTTGGTTTATGTAATTCCATTAACATTACTAGTTACTAAGATTAGAAGATTAGATATTATTAATGTTAAAAAAAAGCCTTAAACTAACACACAAGTTACATTAAAAGCAGTAAAATTAGTCACTTTTTTTTTTTTTTTATGGTGCTTCACTCTCCACAAACATGTATATTGGTAGCCATTTATTACTTGAGAAATCAATACAAAATGCTACTATTATGATTTCATGTCATCTGTACCAATTTTACAGAAATAAAAATATGTGTATAATTATAACAGATCTGTAACTGTTATGATAATGTAACTGATTCAAAAATTTTAACCTTCAGGAAAAGAAACCAGCTAATATGTTTAAACAAAATTTTCAGACAATGAATTTCAGTGTACTTATATATTATAAGTGATTATTTATTTATCAAAAATGTCTAAATGGTGATGTTTCATGTTCTAATTTATAAACTTTAATTTGTAAGAAAGCCAAAATGAAAGTCTTAGCAGGAAGAAAACAAAAACTCAGCACTAAGCTACATAAAAACTTTAAATAAGATTTTTCTCTGTTCTTGTTATAGCGATGTTGCAACAGCAAGCAAAAATGAAAACAATCTCCCAGTGCCAACCTACAGGAATTGATGACTTAAGTGACTATTACTTTTTGTGATTATGTGGAGAGGTGATTAACTTTTGAAGCAGTCACTATGTCCATTCCTTAGATCACCAACCTGGCAAGAGTGCTTTGTCAGGGAAAAGAATTTTAAAGGGGTTTAACCTTCTCAATGAGACTTCTATCCAAGATGCTCCAATTTGAAGCTACCTGTAAACCTTCTTCATAAAAACAAAACCAAAACCAAAACCAAACCAAACCAACCAAACAAACAACAAAAAGAAAAACAAACAAAAACCCCACCTCATCTTCTGAAGTTTTATGAAGGGATATCTGATTTCTTAAAGAATTTTTTTTCAACCTGATCCACCATCTGTTTGAACTGCAGTACTAGGTTCTTGCATGAAAGGAACAAATATCTCACTTTAAATTTGTCACTCAGGTGGCTAGTATTGATATAACCCCACACAACTTTTTTGATTTGAAGATTTGGAGTTTTTTCCCTAAGATACAAAAATTTAGGATTTATAGCTTAAGTTTACTCCATTAATTTTGTTTTTCTGAAATGTTGTACCTTCTTATGTAAATTCTTTTGGATTTCACTTTTACTTGTAGTTCCATTTTGACCCGGTGATGGCAGATTGTAGGTCTTCTATAAGACAACCTAACATGCCCTGAAGTAGGAGTCATCTTTGAGTGAGAGCTGGTAGAGTGGTTTGCCTGCTTGCAATTGCTTGAGAAATGGGAATTTAGTCTCACTCTGTAGAATCATTTAAGTTGGAAATGTTGACTTAAGGTTATAGAGTCCAATCATTAACCCAGCACTGCCAAGATCACTATTAAACCATGTCCCTAAGTGCCACATCTACATGTCTTTTAAGCACCTTCATGGATGGCAACTCCACCATTTTCCTGGGCAGCTTGTTCCAGTGCTTGATAACACTTTTGGTGAAGAAATTTTTCTTAATACCCAAACTAAACCTCCTCTGGCACACCTTGAGGCCATTTCATCTTGTCTTGTTGCTTGTTTCTTGGGAGAAGGGACTGACCCCCACCTGGCTACAACTTTCTTTCAGGATAAAGTCTTCCCTCAGCCTCCTTTTTCTTCAGGCTAAATATCCCCAGCTCCCTCAGCCACTCCTCATAAGACTTGTGCTCTAGATCATTCACCAGCTCTGTTGCCCTCTGGACTCACTGCAGCACCACTACAGGCCCTTCCTGTAGTGAGGGGCCCCAAACTGAACACAGCAGTCAAGGTGCAGCCTCACCAGTGCCACGTAAGGGGACATGATCACTGCCTTAGTCCTGCTGGTCATGCTATGTCTGAAACAAGCCAGGATGCCACTGGCCATTGGCCTTCTTGTCCACCGGGGCACAACATTGGCTCACGGATAGCTGGCTGCTGACCAACACCCCCAGGTCCTTTCCTGCTGGGCAGCTTTAGGACCTGGCACTTGGCCTTGTTGAACCTCATACAGTTGTCCTCATCACATTGACCCAGCCTATCCAGATTCCTCTGCAGGACCCTCCTGCCCTGATGAAGTCTGCAAACTGACAAAGGGTGCACTTAATTCCCTCATCCAGATTGTTCATAAACATACAAAACAAAATTGACCCTACTACTGAGCCCTGGGGAGTTCCACTGTGACCGTCTGCCAGCTGGATGTAATTCCACCAACACTCTTTTAGAGGCCAACCATCCAGACAGGTGTTTTTACCAAACAAAGAGTATGTCCATGTAAGCTATGAGCAGACAGTTCTTCCAGGACAACTCAATATTTATGCCAAAGAATGTTCCCAGTCAACAAAGCTATAAATTTCCATCTGATTGTATCAGCTGGAGAATCAGGGTGGTTTGGGTACTGTTAAACCTGTGTGTGCTTTTGACTGGTAACCTGTAGGTGTAAAATGTGCTGTGTTAGACTTGATGGACCAAATAGGCTCAACTGGACTCAAGAGAGGAGAGGCAGTTCTTGGAGGCTTCTCAGGGACTGCATTCCCAAAAGTTGTGAAGTACCTTGTCAGGTTTTTACAGGGTAGATATCTGGATTACAAGAGGATGTCTTCATACAAGGTTAAATGTATGTTTGACATAAATATAATACAAAATTGTGTTAATAATATGATGCAGGCACCTCAAGGATTTGTGACAAGTCATGATCTGTAGCAAAAGCAGAATTCATACGGAAATAGCCAAATTATTTTGATTAATAAATCTATTGCATAAAATCTGTATATTACAGAAAAGTTGAAATGTGCTGAATATAATTAGTATAAAAATATATCTAAACATACTTATATAAACATAACAAAGATTGTCATGGAGATAAATCATTTACAACTGCATTTTTTAGTGCAAAAAAAACCCAACACGAAAGAGAACTCAAATCTAGAATTTTATCTTTTAGGTTGATAAATTCTTCCTCCCCTCATCTTGGTAACAGGCTTCAATCATATTAATCCCACACAATAGTTTAAGTGCATTTTGACAGAATAATGATAGATGTATATGTCTTTATGCTTATTTCCTAATTCTAGGTATATATGTCATACTACAAATCTTATTTCATTTTTAATGAACCACACATTCTGCACAACTCCCTGATTAAGGTTTTGCACCATCAGAGTGGAACTCTTATTTGATTTGTTTTTTTAAATTACTATTTCCCACATATATGCTTCATAAAGAGAACATGGCTTTGTGGAGATAAAATCATTTATATAGGTGTGATTGGTTTTGCATATTTTTTTTACTCTAAAACTGGTGATCTATGTTAAATATATATAAATAAATTCTTTCTCTCACACATTTTTCAGACAATTATATTTCAGTACTGAGTGTAAATTCACATAGGAATCAACAGACTTGGAATCCATAAGACTGACAAACCACTGGGCAAAATTAAAAAACTATAAAAAATAAAATTTTCATTTTACACTCATTATGTGTTCTTGTTATGGTTATATGTGGGAGAACAACTTTACAATGAGCCCATTCAAGGTTTTGGAAACCCTACATAGGAATACCATCACAAAGTGGCCTTTACCATTGTTGCAGCCTTTTGGAAGATCCCAGAGCCCAGCTCACCCTGTGTGGATGGAGTGAACTGCCAAGAATCACCCTGCATGCTACGGTTCCCCAATATTTTGGCATGGCTCATAGCCTGATGAGCACATTAAAGCATGATGATCCAGTTTCCTTCCATAAATTAGAATCAGCCCTGTAAGACAGTCCCACACAAAGCTGCTAGAAAGCTAGAACAATCCTATGCATTTAAATTAAATAATTATGTATGTTTAGTTAATGAAAAACTCGTGTTTGTCTATTAAAAAAGACAGTGTCTATGTTCAGACTTGTTTGGGTCTTCTTCACTTTTTGCTGTGCTCCTGAATGCATTTACATAATATTGCAGACTGTGATAAACTTTTTTCAGTCTATGGGTAGCTCAATCATTTCTTTTTCTCTGGTTAGTGGCAGGTAGAGGTGGTTTTTTTTAGCCAGTTAGATGCTTCTTTATTCAAGAGATGTGTTCTCTCTGATGGTGTCATTATGGTATCAGTAGTAAATCCCCTTAGATACAGACTCATCTTCTTGCAGTATCTGACAGTATTTTCTTTAACAATCATAAGACTCAATGCCCCTCTCCTCAGGTTCTATCATCTGGCATCCCTACAGACTATCTTGTTGCTGAGCCATTTTACTCATCTGGACGTTTGTGTTTTTTTTTAATGCAATATTTGTTCTCTTAGCCAAAAAAATGAGTGGATTTCTAAGAGGCTTTCAGGATTAATGCTGCCTTTTTAATGTCTGTCCTCCTGTAGACTTCAGTAAATTACTTTTGTGAGTGAGGGTTGCAAGATTTGTTCTTATATCACACACATATATAAATACGTATATGAATTTGTCAGAACTGTACCTACACTTCTATAATCCTGTTTCCTTTCACTCTCTGGCTTTAAAAATTATTATGATAACACACTTATTTTCCACATTTCTGTATGATTCAGTATTTAATTATGCAGGCTTTCAACAAAAAAAAGGCAAATTGTTTTTTTAGTACTGCTGAAAGAATGATTTGACTAATGTATATGTATAACTGCAAAAAGCTTCTATGCTTCCATTCTGAGAATGCTTGAAGGATGTAAAAACAGGAGATAATTTCAACAAAAAATGGAAAAATTCTTTATGAGTTATTTTAAGATTAGAAAAATAATTAAAAGACCTAGCACAAAATATTTCAAATAATAAACTAAAACTAGAGATAAATATACTATTACCTTGATTAATTCTAAGTTAATTAGTCATCAGAAAAACCTCTTTGATCCTTAATGAACAATTGAAAATGGTTACATTCTTATTTAAACTGGTAGTGAGAGATTGATTCTAATTGTCAGAAAGGGACACTTGAGCAACGACCTGACATTTTTAAACGCCTGTCAATTAGTTTGGAGAAAAAAGGGAGGATTGCTCACTTTTTAGTTGCTAGAGTATCAGATTCTCTGTTACAAATACTAGGATAAGAAAGCAGAAAGGTCTAGCACTGGTCCTTTTGGAAGTGCAATAAATGAGTGGTTTAAATACAGTAGTTCTTTTTCTGAACTTTTTACTTTTTTACAAGTCCAGACTTCCTGATTTCTCATGGTTTGGTCAAGTAAAACCCCTTTCTTCCTCTTGTTCCTTTTCTAGAAGGATTCATAGGAGTCCTTCACCATCTTGCTGATGGTTTCTATCTCTAAGAGGAGAGCAGAAGCCTGCATGGCTGAGCTATGAGATCACCACTTAGAGCTGATCCCTAGAGCTGATCTTATCCTTATGCATTAGAAATATTGTGTCTTCCATGCTGGACTTGACTTGATTTCATCAGCTCTGGTTTGAGGAAGGGCTGAGACACTCAGTAACAGAGTACCTTTGTGGGAGCTGTCAAGCCAAAGCTATTGCTCTGTCTGGGGAATGTACTGGCTAGGAATGCAGCTTGGCTTTTAGTGCAAGAGCACTGGTAATGTAGCTTGATCACTGAGTTGAAGTAGAAAAAGGTGTCTAGTGTGTAGGCAGCAATCAAAACATAAATAACAAAAAAATTTGGGGGATTGAATGTAAATGAAAGATCTTGATGAACAATTGGTTGGAGAGGGATTGCTCAGAGGAAGATTGGTCAGTGGCTGTTTAAGCAGCCTGATGGGTCTAGAAGGGAACATCATTCAGATGTCTTGTGGGAAGAATTCCTTTTTGATTGTCTATTAGGAAGCATCACTAGTTTTATAGAGCTGCTATTTCCCAAAGGTTTTTGCAGACATCAGTGCTCATTTGCTTCCCTTCTTGATAGACAGATGTTTATTTCATTTCATAGGAAAAGAGGCTGTAATAAAAGGGACAGGCACTGACTGAGCACTGCAGGTAACAAATAGGTGCAGCCATGAGCGAGACTGACAGAGCAGTCGTTAAGCAAATAAACTAGTGAACTGTAAGCTTAACTGAGAGTGATTCTCCTAATTAAATGAGCAATTAATGACCATTGTATCCAGGGGCTTACAGTGTTATGTATATGCTGTTCTGCTGTTTACTTATCAGCTGTAAGTATCTGCTGTTCAATTTTTGCTTATATTAATATCACTGTGTTGCAATTTGACCAATGAAGTCCATTTAAGAAATATTTACATAACTTCAAAAGGTAGAACTGGAGAAAATTGTTGAACAGTGTCAGTATAAGGGCTTCTAACTGGTTGTGTAACCTCTCCAGAACAAGACCGTAGACTTTTGACCAAGTATATCTATGAAAACATCATTGGACATCAGTATGTATAGGCAAAAAATGGCATATATGAATAATTACTAATTAGTTACTAAACAGTATCATAAGCCACATGCTAATGTAATGTGTTTTCAGTGATATTTATGAGGCAGCTGATGTTAAATACAATTCTGGCCCAAATCAATGTATAATATAACTTTGCATATGTGTTCTCTTTAACTTCAGAGAGTTACACTGGGAATAACTATGGCCCCACAATTCAAAATCAAATCCATATTATAAAAATCAGCCTACTGTCTGATGGAAGAAACAAATTTTTCTAGAAAATGCATAAGATGTACATATTTTTTATATCTGCTTGAATTTCTGTGTTCATATATTTATATACATACAAACGCACACTTCTATGAGTGGCATCTTTCAATAGTGAAATAGTCTCTGCATTTATAATTGAGGTATTTATACTGATCACTAATTTTCTCCTCAAGATGGGAAGATGGGGAGCATTAGTGCATGCTTTCACCTTTTTTATAGTTTGAAATCCAGAAAAAAATTCCTTTTTGAACATTTTTAGTGTTTAGGCAATCACTACCTGTACTGCCAAGGCTTATTGAAAGCAGCTGGATGCCTGCCTCTGTCCTCCCCCTTTCTTGTAACTGCTGCCAGAACAGGTAGTCAGAAACGGAAAGCAGAGAAATATTTGAGCATCTGTGCTCTCTCTCTCTCAGGAAAACATCTGTGGCTTCCATAGGAAGCACTCATTTTTTCCCATCAGCCAAGACTGTCGATACCCTTGGGTCTGGTTTTGGCACAGCAAGCCAAGTAGGATGCAGTTTATGGCTTAAAACTTACGAGAGAAATCGTTCAGGCAATCCCATCCCTGGCAGAACATTGAGAGAAATTCCCCAGGCTGCAAGCCACATATGGGTCTCTGACCTTTTATTAGCACACCATGGGAGAGGTTAACAATTGTTGAGACTTCAGTCCTCCCTTTGACATACAAATACAACAATACTAAGTAAGTAGCCTTTCCAAGACAAGCATATTTAGGGCACAACATGCTCTTTAATCCAGGGTTCAACATAGGGGAAAAAAAAAAAAATCAATCAACCTAAAAACTTAGAATAAGAAAAAGAAAATATTGCTGATACTGAAACCTAAATTGGTATTTTTTCCAGCATTCTACCATTGTTAAAAATATAGTGATTTGTGAGGGCTTTTTAAAACCAATCTAACCATAAGACGGAAAAATATTCTCACACCATTTTTAGCTCTCCGTGTGGTCAGTTCCATGAGTTATGGAGCTAAGATTGTGCAATAGCTGGAGTAAAATAAAAAATGCATGCAATTATGTGATTTTTAAGGATGCCTGTTGTGTTTATCCAAGTACATAACTGTTGAGATATTAAAAAAACAAACAAACAACAAAAAAAAGTATGGATTCAGAATTATGAATATGAGGCTTGTCAGAGTAAAAACACAGAAGGCTATATCTAAGTCTTTTTGAAATGTCTTTTTCTTCTCAGCATTACTGTAGTGAATGAAATTATCTTGGATTTTAGTAAAACAGGAATTGGAAAGTAACTTTTTTGGGGAAACAGTGTAATTACTTGTTTTCCAGCTAAGAAGCTGTAGACTAAATGTCTTCCTCTATGCTGCCTAATCTATGACAAAGAATGCAGATTGAATAGCCCAGCATCCCAGGCTTTTACCATAACTACCTAGTTACTCTTTCAGTCTTAAAGACAAATGATTTTGACTATACAGTCCCATAACTTTAGTGTAGAGTATGCTGAGTGTAAAATGGGAGTGAACTAGCTCATGCTTCTGCCATCAGCCTTTGCTATTCTCTGAAGAGCCAATGCAAGCTGATCTCAAATGTAATAGTCCTATGACTACTCTATGGGAAGCAGGTTCAACCCTGTCCACTGCCAGAAACTGAATTAAAAATAAAGAAACATCATATTCTGCTTTTCATACTTCTGCTAAGGTGAAAACTGCTTCTGAGACTGAATCAGAAAAGTGTTATGCAAGGTTGGTGATTGCAAAAAAATTATTGCTAAGTTATGGTTGCCTCATGTGCTAAGCAGTCACATCTTTATTAACCACTGTTGGGAAATTAGGCCTTAGTGAAAGTTAGTTAGAGGTGAAGAGTGCTTTTGCATTCGTTGGGAATAAACAAAAATACCCAACTGGTGGAGAACCTGCACTGAAGAAGGATCAAGTACAGCTACACCAGAGACACATGCCTGTCTAACCATTTACACAGCAGCTTCCTTACATAACTGATTCCAGTGCTATATCATCCCTATAGCCATCCATTATATAATGAGTTTTAGTTGGAAAATGTTTCCATTACCCTGAGCACTAGTTTATCATCTTTTCTTTTTATATTAGTCTTTTACATGGCAGAATATTCATCTTCTTCCTCTTCTGAGTGTTTTTTTGTTTTTTCATTTGTTAGTTTTCTCAAGAATGCACAGCAGAATTGCTTCAAGCTTTCCTACAGGCCAGCTTTTCTAAACTTGTTATAATTCTTGTAGTCAACTTCATTACTCTATCCAGCTTATCTATGTTTTCCTTAAAGACTTCACCAGCTTTCAGTAGGCTGGATCTACACCTGTGAGCTACATGAAATGCTTCTGTTAATATCTTCAACATTGATACTGACATCTTTTTGTATCAGCACTGTTTGGTTGAAACGTGTTTTGTTTAAAAACTCCTCTAACTCTCCAATTTTTTTTTTATGTACTCCTCCTTAATGATTATTCCTCATGGCATATTTGGTTTCTCTTAAGTCTAGTATCTTCCATTTCTATTAAATCACACATTTTCTTCAGCGTTTCCAGATTTTTAAAAATCTAGTATAAAATCTCCCATTTTTCAGGAGATTTTTTTTTTTTTGAATTTTAGAAATGCTATGATATCGATGCACGATTTTTAATCTAAATTATGATTATCTCACATTTTGTGATATAATCATTGATTCTTCTTTCATGGATTATACATGGATTAAATTATACAATTATATTGGCTTGACATAATGAGTTGGAATTCGAATGATGTAGCCCATTCGAATACATCTGTGGTTAATGTCAATAACAACTTCTTTCATATAATTGAAAGATGATGAGTTTTGGGAACAAATGGGAGTTTCCTCAGACAAGAATAGAAGCAACAACCACATAGGAAGAGTGTCTTGAGAGCAGGGAAGAGAGACACCAACTGCCAGGAGATCTACTTTTCCATGTAAAAGGATGGGCAGAGGGCTTGATTGAACTCAGCACATTTTTCTTCTACTTGAACTTAGAAACAGTCACAGTTTACTGCCTTTGGCCTCAAAAGAGGGTTGGCCAACAGGATGGGTGTGTTCTGTCTATCTTTGACTTGGACATGTGTCTTCTATGGCAAGATTTTTCCTTTATGATATAAATGAATATTAACCCGTTTCCTTCATTCAGAGTAGGGGTGGGGTTTTTGTTGGTTTGTTTGGTTTGATTTTTTTTGAATGCTGAGAACGGCCTTCCATGTTCTCCATTTTTAATTAAAAGATTAATTTCTCCTTATAACATGTTAGGTGTAAGAGCAGTCTTCATCCTAGGTGACTTGATCTTCCCCTGTCTGTCTTGAATGCTGTTCTGGTGTTCGTTCACTCTACTAGAAATCCTGTCTGCTTGTCTCTCAATTGTTCTATCCCTCTCTGCACATTCTTAGTCCTTTCTTTCACATTTGCTGTTAGTCACAGTAGCCAGCTTTTCCCCATCACTTCTCTTCAACATCTGCAGCAAAGTTTTTCCCGTCAGTGATCTAATGTCTGTGGGTTATAATTAAAGGCTGGGATTACTTTTTTAATATTTTTTCCCCACACACAATGGAAAATTTTCCACTTTGGAGCTTCTAGCTATTCAACTTTCTCTCAAGAGGATATTTAGTATACAAGTGAGTGGAGATCACTTTGCAGCCACCTTTGCCAGAGCTCTCCAGGCTGACAGACCACTCTTGGTTCTGTTCATCACCCTGCCGGGGGTGCTTATGCACTACAGCCACACTCTGAAATGAAGCATCAATGTAGAAACAAAGATTATTTTATGTCTGCTAATAATGGAGAGATTGGACACTGACTTACCTAAAATTTTGCTTTCAATTTCAGTATATTATTGTATTAAAGTGACATAAAAAATGGAAGGATTGAAGAGATTGAATTATCTCTGTAGAAGATTATCTGGGCAATGTTACACAGCCAGGTACTATCCAGTCCAAACTCTGAAATATTATGTTTAGCAATTTTTCTTCTGTGTTCAAACTGCAATTTTTTTTTTCCTGTAGCTTTAATTTTTCTGTATTTTCAAGCAAGGATGAAGGCATAAAGGAGAGCTCCCTCTTGCATGCATCCTTTAAATGAATTTCCCCTCACAGGATAAGCAGTCTGGTACCCAAACTTTTCTTAAAGCAATGACCATATAAAAAGCATATACCCCTACATATGCCCAGACTCTCTCACCTAGAATATTAGATTTAAAAGCATTCAGTTCTTTAAGCCTAAGAGAACAATATAAATTTGATAAAATCTAAGATCTATCTAAGAACTCTCAGTTCAAGTAAAATGAGTTGGGTTTTTTTTGAATGAATGAAGGAGATTTAACTGCTATGTACATATAAGTTAAATAATATCTGATTTCACTGGTAAAGTGAAATACTTCCTTGCAGATGACTGGCTTACCCTCCAACTTGTGTTTGAGCTAGAAGTGATGCAGTGGGGTGTATGCAACTATGCTACAGCTGCTGACAGGCATAAAGTAAATGAAATGTTTCATCTCAGTGGGTACATTTCCTGTTTAAATGTTTAAGAAAATAAACTCAACAGCTTTAGCCAAACGGAGACAGGGCTATCTCAAATATTTCATTTCTGCAATGAACATCTATTAATAACTCTTTCAATCTCATTTGGCCTAAACCTGCAAAAGATTAAACTGGTATGTTTACAGATTGAGTAAATTTTATCATCTTGTTTTGTCATCAGTTTTGTTAACTTTTCTGAGAGCTTTTTTTTTTTTTTTTAACTGTTGATTGATAATATAATAATTGAGAAAATTCCCATGGCTGTTGTTTCTCGAATTTGGGGGGAAATGGAGGCTGAAAAATTACATAACATTTGAAATAAAAAAGCTAACATTCAAAATTAAGTTCTTCAAAACTATTGGTCTTTGAACTTTTTTTTCAGAACTGTGGTGTCAGAAATGAAACTAAAGCAATATGAAAGAAATTTTAAAATACTGTTGTGCTCTAGAATGTGTAACAAGGTGTAAGCTTTGTTTGCAGGTTTTATGACATTTTTAAGTGATAATGATAATTCATAACCACTTTATTTTTTAGAAATTATTTGCAAAAGAATGAAACAGACTTAGTTCAGAAGTTATTTTTAAGTGTGCATTGAACACATAAGAAGAATTTTTCTGTTTAACATGTTTTTACTTTGAGGACAACTTGAAATAGGTGAACATTTTAGAATGGTCTAGAAATTTATAGATGGAATTAGGTAACACTGTGGAAAGTATTATCAGATGTTTCAATGAAATATTTTAAAACAGATTTTGTCTTAAAGAGATGCAGAGAGTTTATATACACGTTAATGAGTATGATGTTGATACCATCTCCAGCTTGCATTAGCTCATCGTGAGGTGAAGATTTAATAATTATTAACATGTTTTGGAGTTCCAATTCACATGACTGACAGCAAAGCTTCCCACTTTAGTGTTTTTTTTTGTCTTTTGGGGAATGAGGTAAAACCTTCCTAATCCTAGTGCTTAGGTTGTGGATTATTCCGTGACTCAAGAGAAGAGGTATTTCATAGGTAACAGTTCAATAGGATACATTTATCTCCACAAGTGATTTGAGAGGTTGGCTTCTCCTGAGTGAAGGACATGGTGCCAGATAACATGGTGAATGCTCAAAAGCCATTTTAGGTCTAAATATAACTGCAGTATCACTGGCTGTGTAAAAATCCCCATGTATTTAACTGAGGAATGTGACTTACTAGCTTATGTGCAATGCCAGGAAAGACAGAGTCAACCTAGTGCTGTGCTGAGATTTAGCAGCTTATGTGCTTGCTAGCTCAGGCATCTCTGCAGTGCACTTGATTTCATAGTGGGGATGTGTCCAGCTGTGAAAGCAACTGAGAAATAGATATCCTTCCTCAAGATCTTTCTTTCTCTTTCCTGCGTAGGTAATATAAGCCTTTTAAGGTATAGGGGCCTTTGCAGCCTATGTTTTCATGCATTATCTAGCTTTAGAGTCTCAGACCATATTTTAATAAAAGAAGGAATGTTTAAAACATTTAATAGAATAAAAGGGAGGGGTATATATCTCTTTCCTATTATTTTCTCACTATTTGTTTGTAATTAAGTATAACCAGGGAGGTATATCATAGAAACAAGAAACCGTTCTGTGGGTGAACTAATAATACTTTTTGTGGGTGTTGAAGATACTTGGCTTAATCCTGTGTGGGCCAACAAGTTCTTAATTACAGAATCATAGAATAGTTAGGGTTGGAAGGGACCGCTGGAGATCATCTGGTTCCATCCTCCCTGAAACGAGCAGGAACATCAAATACACACCTCGTTCTAGGTCAGGGGAATACTGAATCTGTGAGACATGCTGCACTAATAATCTGAATGCATGTCATGAACCCTTATGGAGATTTTTGAGACATCCTGCTACTTTTACAGAAGTCTTGGACAAAAGCTGTGAAGCCACTTTTATCATAGTTGTCCCTGTTACCATGTATCCACAGTTTCTTCACCAAAAAATGAGAAAAATTGAAAAATTGTCTTCCTACTTTCTTCAACATATATTTCCAAGTATATGGGAGTCATCACACAGAGAAGGAACTGTACTGTTTCTCAGTTTCCATTTCCAGGGATGATGATTATTATTATTATTATTATTGCAACTTTTTTGCTAATGCAATCTTGTTAATCTGTGCACTGTACAAGATTAGTGATTCTTGCATCTGCTGTTAGTGTCATGACATTTCTCTACAAGACTACTCGTCTCGAAACATTGCACTGAGACTGAAGATCCATACATTTGTTACCCAAATCCTGACTTTCAGAAATAGTCAGCCTCTTTCCCTACTTCTGAGAAATACATTTTCTATCTCCTCTGTGTATTTCAGCAACTGTAACAGTCCTCTGTAGAGAAATGGGTAAACAATGGTATTAGTGAAAAATGCATCCTTTGGGTACTTGAGAAATCTGAAATAGTTTTTTTCAACCATTTTGTTATCAATATTAGTATTTTTTTTAACTGTTGTATCAGTTAATGATATCCATCTTTACCAGGAAAGGACAGTGACATTATCCAGACACAGCCTTCTCAGACAAAGTCTAAAAATTACTCTATCATTACTACTGATAGTATGAAAAGATGTCTGGTGCCTTTGAAGAAGCCATGTACAGATTGTTGTATAAGGAATTTAAAAAGAACCTTAATGGTGTTTGATTTGAAGTATCAGTTAAACATTTCTCATATCACATTGACAATTCTCAGCATCACATTGTGATTTATCATATTTATCATTTATCATATTTACCAGTACCAGGCCCACTTTATGATGTGAACAGCCAACCTAATGAAGTACGTGGATGTGCTGATCTTCCTGAGTTCTCTCCAGAGCCAGGAATACATTCACCGGCACTCAGATGTTCAGAGAATTCAGTGTCATGAACAGGCCCAATCACATGGTGTTGTACCCCAGAAAGAGCAAATTTGTTGAACAGTTGCAGGCAGTCTCTGCAGCAAAATCTGAAGTGAACATGCCTGGGCAGAATCTGACAAATGTCAGAAAATCTTTGAATGATTTAGGAAAGTATCTGAAGTGTTGTGGTTAAAGTCTCTTCCCTCTCCTTAAAGCAGGAATATCTTTGGACATTTGACTACATTTTTAGACCAGTGTCTAAAACCTTCTAATTCTATCAAGATGAAATCTGCAAGAAGAAAGACACTATGTCTAAACATCTCAGATATACAAAGACATTATAAAAGAGAAAATGGCAGAAAACAACATTAGTGTTTAGCAACAGAGCTAATCATGCAGAAGTGGGTGCCTGAATTTAGCTAATGATTTTAAACTACTTTACAGTCTAATAAACTTCGATTGCTCCAGTGGGAATTTCCTTTGAAGAGCAGACTGAGTCCTGCAGTCAATCCATTAGTTAAGCTATCTTTGATCTTGTGAATAATATTATTTGCATTTCTGTAGGCTTATTCAGAGAGAGAATATGGGCTGATATGGAAATAGACTGTATGAAAGGAAGAAATGTAAATATTTGTAAGAGGACGGAACTCTTCCAGAAGTCTAAATTACATTCTATAAGTTATCTGTAGTTACTTTAACAGGTAAATGTAACAAATGTTTATATTAAGAGACAAAAAGTTTGCATTTATCTTGGCTGAATATATGGTTGCAAGAAATTCTGCTTTTAGGCCTGTTCCATATGTGGCCACTGTCCACAGTAATTTTTAATTTGAAGACAGAAGTGAAACTATTGTTCTTATGTAATATTGTTTGAGGGAGAACTTTTCTCAGTATAAAAAAAGAGAAAGGTATACTATTTTAATTCTCTCTTTTTTTTTTCAAAACTTGCTGAATTAGGAAGTTGATATGTGAATATTTTTATCAAGGGACAAATGTTAATGGGTTTGGAGAACACAATAAGGAATGAGAATTTCTGTGACATTAATTAAGAAAGTGAAAAAAAAACCAAACCAAAACAAAACAAAACCAAACAACCAAGTAAAAAACCAACTGTTGAGTGTGAGTGTGTTGGACAGAAAATACAAAATACCTGCACATAAGATTCAGGAAATATATTTTCCTGAGAGCAATAGAAAAATACTGGTCAACTATAGTTCAGCTTGTCTGGTGGAATGCTCTTTGCTGTTTCCTGCTGCCCACGCTATTGTCTGCTCAGACTTCTGGCACATATCATCTCAGCTTTCCACTGCTGACATCACCTGGTTACACTGTTCATTCACGTGGGTTAAGCCTAGTAACTCCAAAATATGTAGCAGCAATCAAAAGAAACTGAACTCCAACCTACACAGCAAGTTTCTGCTTGGTAGCCCCGTACAGTTGGCTCTGTTCAGGGTAGGCCGGTGTTACAGCGGTACAGCCAGCCAGCATTGCTGTCATGCAAGGGAAGATGTGGCCCCTTAATTTTTCATCCCGATGTTTGGGTTTTTCTTAAACCCCCATCACCCACAACCTTGCAGCATTATTGTTTCCTGAATACATTGTTTCCACGAGTACTGGCAGTCCTGACATTGATAGGCAGTGAATCGATACTTTTATGGAATCGTGAAGCCAAAATGGTTCTGCAGATCCGCAATGTGCAGTATGTGGTTTTCCATTTTGGATATAATAACTGCAATTTGAAATACTCTCCCACAAGCATCGATTGTCTGCTTTAGGAAATTCACAATAGGGACTTTAATTAGGAAAGAAGAAACTACATCATTCCATTTAAAAAGGAAAAATTCACACAAGATTTTTTCTTTCTTTCAGTTTTGCGCTATAATTGCAATAACTGTCTTGAGCTGAGGACATTTCCTGGGGCTTAATGGCCCATGGCTTTGCTTCTTCAGGTGATCATCATCATCTCCCAACAGTCATTAATCCCCTACAAATGCCCTGCACCTCAGTCATTAAATGTGCTTAAACGTGCTTTTTCTGAAAATGAAATACTTCTATATTTAATGCATCTTCCAGGAATAGGAGTGATCTTTCTGAGGTGACTAATGAAAGAAATTTAGTAATGTGTCAAAGAAGTACTAATTATGACAAGTGGATAAGTTCTGTTTCTGGAGATAGCACGACAAAGAATATTTCCACAGTAAGAGCATGTTATGTGTAAGCCATCATTTTGTGTTATGTCACGATTCACACTCATCCCAACTGCATAACAGCCAAATCAGAAATACAGGTAGTTATTTGTAGTTAGATTTTTTCTGCAGGGTATCTCAGAATAAAAATAAAGCATCTCACAAAACACGGATAGTGCGTGCCTGCAGCACTGTTTAGAAAAAAAGTTTCCATTCCGTAGCTGTAAAAATAGAGCTGTGCAGTTTTACAAGGTGTTTGTGATAATGCAAGAAAAAAAAAAAAGTTAAATCTTTCCTACCTAAGGTCTGAAACTCTTAGAAATAAATCTTCTGGTGAGCATTTTATGTGTTTCTTACAAATAACTCCTCAAGTACAGCACCAACTGCATCATCAGATTTTTAAACACAGTAGACTGCCTCTTGCTCAAGTAGAATTAAAGCCTTCAACGAAAGTAATTGAAAGGAATTTTTTTTGAGTGAATGAGAATTGGATTTTATTTTTTTTTTTATTTGAATTCTACTTACTGATACAGTGTGTTATTTTCATCCTGTGGTACTAAGAATGCATAGCTGTCCCAGATTGTGAGAGGGATCAGACCTGATCCCATTGCATTGCCTTCACTGAGTGAAAAATCAGTACCTTTTAGGTATTTATGGTAATTTATTGGTAATGTTGGACATTGTGATCTCATGTACCTCAGTGAGTGACTATGTAGATGAAAACAGAAATAGAACTTTGGGCATGCATTGTTAAATGTTGAATAATGTTAAATAATGTTATTTGTAAAATTAGAACTCTCTTAGTCAATACCTTTTGATTGCAGATTAGCCAGAAAAAAAAAAATTATTATAACCTGATTTCACAATTCCTTTCCAAAATTTTCTTCAAACAAACAAAAAATCACATGAACAAAATCTTTCTGTATAAATGGAACTCACAGTAAAAAATTTCATTTACTTCAGTAACCAATAACAACTGCCTTATTTTGCAGTTTTCTAAGTTAGAATAATTTTTCTGTGTGAAAATCAAAGGGTTCTTTCAGAAAATTTTAAATACAAAATGACACATACCGACATATGCACACATATTTTATCTTGCCCTCCTTCTTGTTTTTTGGACAGAGCTTTACCTGATTTCAACTTCACTCTGGAATTATTCCTACTCATCCTAAAGCAGTTTTCAGCAAATAAAGTAGTGAAAAAAAGTTCCTACATCCCTCATTGAGTTCACTGACTAAGAAAAAATAAAATTATACAGAGTCAAGGATAAGACAAAAAGTACTGCACCTTTAAGTTGTTTCCAATCTACTTTATATCTCATCATAAATAGCAGGCTGGAGAATAAGCACTGACCTATTGTACTGCAGCTAGAGCACTTCTTTTGCCATAGATTCTGTTTAAGGTTACTTTTGTTATTTGTACCCTATCATGTAACTTACAGTGTCAGCACTCTTCAGACCATTTGTCAAAATTCAACAGGAATGCACACGAGAAGGAGTCAGAGAAAAAAGAAAGCTTTTTTCCATTAATTTTTTTTCTGTGAAATTTTTTCACTTTCCTAAAGTGCACTTATTAGTATGCCTAGAATTTTTGTATAATTTCTCTAATTAGGAGTTTTCTGTTTTCACCCATTCATTATATTTACAAGTATGTGGAATTAAAGAAAGAAAAACAAAACACAAAAGCTTATATAATGTTTCTCATTTTAAATTCTGTGTTGTAGGTCTTGTTTTCCCTCTGTGCTGCATTCTGGGGAATCCAAATCATGAAGAGGATCACTTCGTCCAAAGATAAACGTCACTGAAAGAGCAGATCTATCTCTTTAATTATGGAAACAGCACTTTAGAAAAATGCTCTAAGTTCCTTGGAATTAATCAACCATGAATCTTACTGAATTGCAATCAGTTCACTTGTGATAGGAGATGTTTGTGATTTGGTAAGAATGTTTGAAAGCTTCTTTAGAGGATGTATTCATTTTTACTTGATTTTTTAAAGAAATATTTAATTTCTCCCCAATTTAAATAAAATGTTCATTTACAACATGGATTTTTTACATTCATAGTACTGCAAATTCTTAGGAACCACGTAAAACTAATTTCATCTTTGCAGTGATTTTGTTCGTAGTCATATGTGAAAAGTATTTTTCACAAGAGGAATTATTAAAATCATATTTGTTGTAACCTGGTATAAAGTGGCTGACTGTCTTCCTCTTGAGGCTAAGCATAAACATATGTGAGTGTCGGGTTTTTTTGTAATGATTGAATTACACCAGAATCACCCTGTCATGCCCAATTCGGTGTTCATAACATACAGCTACATGAAGATGAGTAGTCGAGGCAAGAAAATGATTAAAACCAGCATGATAAAATAACTCGAACTAGTATGAGTTGAAACATCTTAAATAAAATTGTCTGATGTATGTGTTGTATAATGCAGACATGCAGTTTAGGGTGAATTATTTATGGAGTACACCTGTTTTGCCAACTTTAGATACTGATCAGGCCAGAATTTACACTTGGGTATCCCACTGACTAATGTTACTCACGTGACAAAATATTTGGAAGGATGGGCTCTTAATTTCTGGTAATTTCCTGCCTGGGTTATGTCCGGGGAGATGTACGTCTTGTCTTTCAGGAGCTGTTGGAAAGACGGTTTGTACTAAGATAGGAAAATTAAATACAAATGGTAAAGGGAGTCTCCAAACAGCAGGACTGGCAAAAATACTGGATCTAGTTTGTTTTTCTTTCCTCACACTCATCCAAAAATTTTATTTTGGCCCCAAGCCTTTTAGAAGTGCTTAAAGTCAAGTAGCTAAAAAATGGAGGCTGTCTTGCATGCTTCAAAGTAGTAATAATACCTGGTAGTAATAATACTCAAAATGAGTTTAAGTTTGTGTTGGGTTTTTTTCCCCATTTAATTTTCCTTTAAAATGTTAATGACAGCATAACAGACATCTCAGATTTAGACAGACAGCCTAATTTTAATTAACCCATATTTTCAGTCTCTAGCTGTAACAGATGCCTCTGTCTACATAATTGGATGTTTCCAGTGAATTTTCAGAAACACAGTAATATTATATAAATAAAATTGCTACATTGTGTGGTATTAGTATCATCTTAATTTTGTCATAGAATCACCAAAATCCTTGGGTTGAAAGGGACCTTAAAGATAGATTATTTAATAGAATATTTAATAAAATAATAGAACTTGATTCCAGAAGTACAACACAGTCTACAAACTTCTTTTGTGATCCCATAAGTTAGCATACCTATATTTTCCAAGTTTGTAATGGTGACATCGACCTCACAGGAATATTTTGAGGTCAGTTTAATATAATGACTTAAGTAACCTAACGAAGAGTCATATTGGAAGTCAGTTGCCTTATCAAAAAAAGTCCTTCAAAGAGACAGGAACAGAAAAAAAATTAACATTTTCTACATTTAAAAATTGGCAGTCTTAGAGGGACAACAGTGAAGAACTGAGCAAAATTAAATTAATTTCAAAGCTCTCCTAATGAATGTCATGTATTTACATGAAGTAATGAAAGGAATGTAATTTCAAAGGCAAATACGTGTCTGATGAAGGCAACCTAGTCATTAAAGCAAAGGCCAAATAAATTTCCACTTTTCCAAGAGTTTTTGAACCCCGATTTCCTATTTCCAAGGACTTACCATTGTGTATAGGTTGTTTGAAAGAGAGGAGCAACATTCTTCATTGCATACTTAGCAGCAGGGTCTGAGAATGCCTCCTCTGGCTGAAGGCTTGAACACACCCCTGGTGGGTGTTAGAGACCCATATGCTTTACAATAACACACCCAGGGTATGTATAAGCAATCCTTTGGATACAGACTGGAAGCTAGGATTTGCCCTTCTTGGAGAAGAGAATTTCAAGGACAAGCTCATAGAAACACCCTTGACTGCATCATTCTTCCAGTAGCTATGTGATGTGTAGCTACAGTCCTGTCAACTTGCTTGTCACCAATTTTTCGAAATATAAACTATTTCATATTTTAGGCATCTGACACCACTACTGGATCTAGTTCATGCTGTCTTTATATCCACTGCATAGAGCGAAATAATCTTCTGAAAGGTCTCTGGGTTTAAGTAATCAAGAGACTCTGGAGACTAATTGGCCACTGAATTGAATTATGTGCAGTTAACACATACATCATACAGTACCTAATTGATCTAATCAATGATCTACATCATACCCTAATTGAACTAATTTAATGCAAACAGTGTTCATTGCTAGCACGTATGGGTGATATTTTGGTAAGCCACTTATTCCTCTCACCTTTTTAATATTCCATTGTTGTGTGATTGAAAAATTGTATGGGATTGAGTGAAATCAGGTGAATTATGCAAGGAAATTAGTGAACAAAATATTTATGCAGAACTAATAAAGTTTGTGCGAGTAACTATCTTTCTTTTAGAAAACCACTCTTTCACATCTCTGGAAAGAAAAATATTCTGCAGACTAACAGTCTAGCCTTGCATGTCCAAGTGAGAAACTTCATAAATAGCATTTGTAATTTGCACTATTGCATAAGACTTCCTTATTGTCTTGTTTGTCATTCAACTTCCCAGGGACACACCTTAGGAGAAAAGTGTAGATAAACAAAACATTTTTCATCAGGATTGTGAAAAAAATGACTTTCCCTCCTCTTACCAGCTGTTGTAATGTCACATCTCTGCACATAGCCTTTCCCGGACTATGTACACAGCAATATCAAGTTACTGAAAACCCAGAAGTAAGCAGCTGAATCCTGAGTCACTTGGGATTTGACCCTACACCATTCAAGTCATTGAAAACTTGCTGCTGATCTCAGGATCAGGGCAGAGCATTCCCTGTATCAAAACAAGAATGATGCAATACTTGCTGCAACTCAAGCTTTGGTGCAGTGCATTGATTAAAAAGTAACAGAATTGCATAATTACTTATTCCTGAAAGTACCTAACATTGTATCCCTTGTGTTATAATAAAATCAGAGCCCTTTGCTGGATAAATGCTGACAGGTGAGCTATGCATACCAGATACAAAAGACTCAGGGCCCCTTCCTCTTGTCTTTCCTGTCTTCAGCTTTCTCTCAAATCTATGAAATTAGGGATATTGTTGCTTAAACCATCATCTGAAAGGCGGTAGTTGATCAAATATTTTAAACCTACCTTTTTACAGACAAATGTCTGTGAGCTTTCAGGAATTTATGTTGTGCAGTTAAAAACTACTAAATTGTATGGCACCAATGGTAAAAGTTGTTTAGACTTTTCTTACTTGTTCATCAACTAGTGATAAAGAAAGAGCTAAGTCTCAGCAATGGATTTCATCAAGAAGAATCCTAACTTCCAGAGAATGCTCAAAGCACTGCCTATTATGCAAACTCTGCTGCCCTTAGTTGACATTTCTCTTAAAACTCTGGCTCCTGGAATCATGAAAAAAATATTTCTTCCTGCTGAAGAAAAGAGCTATAGAGAATTCAAAATCTAAAAGGCAAACAAGAAGATTGTAATAGGTAATATTTTAAAAATATTTCCACTCTTTAAAACACCCTAGTGATTACAGGAGGCTTGACTCATGGTTTTTAAACTCTTGGGATTGCTAATGCTGAATGGGAAAAAACTATTCTTGGTCTACCCTTTTTCCATAAAACCTCTGGTTCCAACACAGGCATATACAATGGCCATGAGGCAGTTTTGCTGGGTTTCCTGGTTCCCTGCTGGCAATTCAGTTTGAAATTAAAACAAAGTGGACCACAAGCTGGCTCTCTGAGGGCCCCTAACCCTTAGTAACTCTCAGTAGATGCAGACCTCAGCCTCAGTATGTCCTGTTGCCTTCCACCCACAGCAGTTCTGGGCATAGAAACCAAGAGATGTCCTGTGGACTTCAGGATGTTCTCTTTCTATAGAGGAAACAAGTGTTAAAATACTGCATTTGAAACTCAGATACAAACCACAAGGTAGAGTAAATATAAGGTATCTCACATGCTGGAGAAGCACTTCCATATTAGTATCAGGGCCAATGGAAAACTTGGCGCGGTTCTTTGTCAGTTTTGCCCCACCTATGGAAAATAGCAGAAAAATGTGGAAACATTGAGTACGACTGAACTGTTGAGTGTCCTTGTGTTTATGGTTTGGCACAGAAAAGTGATACAAAATGAATTCTCTCCACCCCACCCCTTGCTATATTTTTACTGCTTCCTCCTGTATTCTTTCTTCTCATTTCTCTCTCTTTCTCTCTCTCATGTTTATTTATCTTTGTAAAAGATCCTTTCCTGTCTTGCTTTAGGTTTGTTATGTGTGGAGGTACATAATGACATATTTCATATCCCCAAATATTTAATTTTAATAGATGAGAACCAAACATACTTACCTAAAGGTGGCTACTTTCTTTACTGTTCCTATCAGTCAACAGGCTCTTCTAATATTCAAAACACACAATGTATGGCTCATGAATTGTTAATGTTATATTTATTTATTTCATATATGTCTGCCTAGTGTCCTCTAATGATTCATCTTCTATTTACACTCTAGTAACATAGCACTGTTCTTTTCCCTATTTCTACTTCCTCTCCTGTTTCTTTGATATTAATTCCTTGGAGTTACTTTTTGTCCTTTAGCTGTCACTGTCTTTTTGCTTCAGGGTGTACCACTGCAGTTTTTATGGACCATTTTCTAACCTGCTGGTTTTAGTGTGGCAGAGTTAGACAACCCAGTAATAATAATGTTGATTAAAAAGAGATTAAATGAATAAAGAAAATCATGGAACATTTTAAGTACTATGGAATTTGTAGTGTTTCTGCTACTCACATTTTTCCACACACTTTGAATGTAACTACTTATCAGCACATAAATTACAATTACAAACCTGTTTATCTGGAAACAAAAATACCATTAAGACAATGGAACTACAATTTTTAGATCAAAGAATAGCTTATTAACTTACAGAGTGGGATCATGTCTTTTGCTGGTGTCTGTCTGCATTGAGGTCATGAGCCTGTTATTTGGAGATAATGGCATTACTCTTTGCTTCAAGTAGCAGCATTTGCGATTTCAGATCTAACAGCCCTTTACCTTCTCTCCACTCATGACTCACCGCTGACTCATTACCTTTAATCATTTTGAAAGCACAGGTTTTATTTTTGCTCTTCTTTTAATCACAGTGTAAAAAAAAATGCTTTGAAGGAATGTAAAGTGTTATACACTGCAGCAGCGTAGGTATGTACGAACATGCTTATTTTTCTAAATCTTCAAGTATTCACAGTTTCTTATCCGTGACCACAAACTGGATTTCACAGCAATGTCTAACAGAGGAAAGCCTGATGATCAGGAGAAATTAAAGGCAAGTTTCTAAGATTCTGACAGCAAAGTTTGTCATTGAAGGTCAGATTACCTTTGGTTTCATTTTATATGTTATTTATTTTAACTGAAATACAGCTATAAGAGAGAAGTAACATATTCATGGTTTCATGGCCAATAATAAGATAAGCAGTATTTTTTTTTCCAGCAGTATTCCTTTTATCCATGGGAAAATTTAAAAGTGCCTCATGCCTATAGTTAATTTTAGTTAATTAGTCCTGATAATTGGACTATGTTATGTGTGTAAATGGACTTTTTAATGAAGAATAATGAACAACAGTTTGTAATACAAAAGAATTATTGCTCAGTATTATTTTCTCCAGGTTTCCTCCTTGCAAGAAGACCCTGTGGTAGAGCTGGAATTTAGCTGGCATAGATAATAGGCATAGAAACTTGCTGTACAGTACTAATGGCTTCCTCCTTGCATGCCTTTATGGAAACCTGTGATATTTTCCCTGAGAAATTAACCAGCTCTTAACTTGCTTCATGAAAAATAACTATCATTAGGTGTGGCTGAGAGACATCTGAGCATTGGCAGAGATGGGCATTGTACCATGACAAGCAGCCTAATCAACATGAAGTGATCATTCTCCTTTCCTTAGCATTTCCAGGCAGGTAAGCAGAGATGGACTGGGACAGCAAAAGTTGCAGAGTGAGAAAGGAGCAGAAGTTACAGCAGACTCCATTGTGGCAGCTGGGGGTGATGCCCTGACAGTGGGACAGCAGGATGTTCACAGTTACAAATCTATTAGGCACAGAAGTGAACAGCACAAAGTCCTTCTCATTCAAAACAGAAATTTAATAAGAGCAGATGTGACAGAGAAGGTGATCCACAAAGAGTTCCTGTAGCGGAACCACTTGTGGTGGTTATTATTCTTTCTTTGGGCTTTTCCTGTTTAGAAATTTCTCTGTTTGGTTGTGTCTTGGTTAAGTGTAAAGCATATGGGTTTTCTAATACATATCAGGGATTTTTCTAAAAATACTTGAGCAAAAAAGGATGAACTGGTATTCTGGTGTGTTGCAGCACTTGACATGTATTCACAATATACATCTGTGCAGTCGTGTCAGATTCTATTCATACATATGCAAGATTATTAAATTAAGCAAGATAGACCTGTTATAAACACATCCACTAAAGAAGATAATGTAGTACATTTCTGTATGAAATGTACTGCCTGAAAGGAGGTTGTAGCCAGGTTGGGTTCAATCTCTTCTCCCAGGCAATCATAGAATCATAGAATAGATTGGGTTAGAAAAGACCTCCAAGATCATCAAGTCCAACCCCTGATCCAACTCCAATTACTATATCATGGCACTAAGGGCCACATCCAATCTCTTTTTAAAAACCTCCAGGGATGGTGAATCCACCACCTCTCTGGGTAGGCTGTTCCAATGCCTGATCACTCTCTCTGTAAAGAATTTCTTCCTAACATCCAACCTAAACCTCCCCTGGCAGAGCTTGAGCCCAGCAATAGGACAAGAGGGCATGGGCTTAAGCTCTGTCAGGGGAGGTTTAGGTTAGATATTAGAAGGAAGTTCTTTACAGAGAGAGTGATCAGGCATTGGAATGGCCTGCCCAGAGAGGTGGTGGATTCACCATCCCTGGAGTTTGTTAAGATGAGGCTGGATGTGGCACTGGGTGCTATGATCTAGTAATCACAGTGGGGCTGGATCAAGGGTTGGACTTGATGATCTCGAAGCTCTTCCAACCCAGTTAATTCTATGATTCTATGATTTCCTACTGTAATTTTCTCATTTAACAGGATGAGTATACAGGGTTGTATGCAATGCTTGTGAATCACCATCAGAAACCACTTGCTTAGTGGATGCAGAAGTCCACTATTTTAAAAAAATGTATTTCTTTTGAATTTTCAGAATGAACAAAAGTTAAGGTAATATTTCTTCTAGATAATATTTCACAAATAATATAGTTGTAGGCAGTGTAACAAAGAGTAGTAGCTACGCAGTTATTTTTATACGTATGTTGAAGAAACTGTCAGATTTCTTTATCTTGCAGACAGATATGAGAGAGAAACAGCAGTAATGACTAATAAAAGTTTTAATAAGGGCTAAAAAATGCTAGTCAATATATTATTACTATAAGTAAAAGGAATTCAACTTTTTAAGTTCAGTTGCACAGTCTGAGCTCAGTTAAATTTGCCAAAAATGTGCACTGGGATGTTTTTGTTTTTTCTGGAAGATTTTCTGGAACTTATGGAAAATGTAGTTATGTAGTCTAAATATATTCTGTGGAAAATATTCAACTGTAAGGTCCCTTTTCCTGTTGAGGAGATCGCAGAGAAACAGAATTAATAGTGCGTGAGTCCTTGAGCTTGTCTGGTTAGAAGATACACATTTGGTTTCTAAGATGTGGAGACTTAAGTCTGAATTCTGATATTCTATTGGCTATGTAGATAAACGTCTGTGTTTTCCAGAAGGTAACTTATTTCTAGTAAATGCAGTAATTTCTGGGTACCTGCAGTCATAACCTCTATATTTTTCTGACTACATATGCAGGAGACACTAAGGTTAAAAAGGTACAAAATAGTAACACTACATGGCTTTGTTCTTACATTTGGTTTCTCTAGGGAATGGCTTCTGATTAGGGAGAAGTGAGCTAAAATTACATTGAAAATATTTTTCTTTCATAGTTTCTGTATCTTATTTGCTTGTCTGGAGAAAATAAGTTAATTTTTTCAACCATGCATTGGAAGTCTTAGTAAAATTTTCAACTTTTCATACCTGTGGTCACTGAGATGAGAACTTCACATTTTATTTTCTTTATGCCTCTAGCAAATATGGAATTATAGGCTAGGTAAAATACTGTACTTAAGCTGTTTGAGAAAATCTGATTATTATAATCCCATTAATGATTTTGCTATGCAATGGCAATTGCTCTTGGAGAATGCTGCTTTCAGCTTTATCTCACTGGATTCTTTGAAAGGTCCCAGTGCCTTTCTTACACCTTCTAGAGGGAAAGCGGGAGCCCCTGGTGGTCTAGTGGTTAAGGACGCGGCGCTGTCACCGCTGAGGCCCGGGTTTGATTCCCAGTCGAGGCCACTCCCTGAGCAGATGGAGCTCGTTAGCCCTGTAAGGCAATCCATCTACGTCCTGAGGACCTCGCTGCCACCATCCAAGCTCGCTTGGCCCCGGCAGATGAACCTCAGGATTAAAGGGTGGGCTCAGTTCTGCGCACACTGTGTCTCACCTAAAAAATCCAATGTGCAGGCTGGAAGGTGGAAAGACCTTCCCCGGTTCTTCGTTCACGAAGACTGGCCATTATTACAGGGAAAGCACACAATGGGGAAAGCCAGGTAGGCTGAGGACCCTAGTATCATCTCCTATGTATGGACTACCCATGCAAGATCTTTAAGAATCAAAAGTGATGCTTTACAGTTTAAGTCTGCTTTCTGGCTTCGTATTATACAGAATCTCTGCAGGTGGTAACTCAAGTAAACTGCTCAGAGATCATTTGTGAGGACCTGGGGTCTACTTTTCTCTAATGAGCTGAGTCTAAGATAAAGAGAGTCTCACAGATAGGGTTCCTGCTGTCAGTGGTACATCAGAGAAGATTAGTAAGAGGTGAAACAGTAATTCCTCCTTGCAAGAAACAGTAGGTAAAAAGCAAATGGAAAAGGCTCTTGCTGTGTTCCTTAGGAGATATTTCTAGATTGTATGTACTCAGGTAATGTTATTTCTGGTGGGAAGAAACACTGCAACCTGTAGTGTGTGCTCATACTTGGTGGTTTCTAGCATGCCCTGATTCATGGTACCTTTTGGAGGTTCCCATCATCCCAAAGCAAAGCCTATCTTGCAATAAATAAAAAAAAATAAAATTAGGAGGCAGAAACAGCAGTTTGGTCCTATTCCTAGAGTAAATCACTAAAAAGAACCGGATCTTTGCCTGATGTAAATTAAGTAGCTGTGCTGGCCTTTGTGTTTGGTTGTTTTTTTCTTTTGTCTCATTGAATTTCCTCACATCCTAAACTCATTAAAATATGGCTCAGCCAAATTGCCTGTAAAAAATGGTTTAAAAGGTAAGTGCAGTAGCATATTGTAAGTTGTGTAGCTTCAGTCATAAATTTTTTACAAAGTTAACACAAAGTTTCTCTAGACTGGGAGCCACAGTCTTGTCTTTAGCAGAACTATTCAGCTGTCTGTGTCTTTGGGTTAATACACAGGTCAGGAATTCTAAGAGAGAAGACTTTCTACAAGAGCAGGAGGGGTCTAGGCTGGGCAGGTCAATGGCAATAGGTTATTCAACTCTTCTTTTCTCTCTGGTCCTTCCGCTGAGTGCTTGTAAACAGACTATCAACCTTTTGAATATATATGTGGCTCAAAATAACTTCAAACTGGAACAAGGTTCACAAACAAGTCATAGGGAGTCCTCAAGATGAGAGCTGTTTGCACTGACATCTTGTGGTACAATTTAATTTGGGGCTGGGTCTTGATGCAGTTTTTGACAGACTTGCACCGGTGAAAATACTCTGCTACTTGATCAAAATGACATTCATCATACAAGCTTACAGAGATTTATAGAAGTCTCAAGGTTTTCTAAAGATGGAAGGCCTCTCATTCCCAGATGTGTTTTCAAGAATTAGGTGCTACAACAATTTTTAATAATTTGAAAATAAATAAATAATTTGTTTATTTTTTTAAAGTAGCTTGTTTTCCAAGGCATGTAAACTAGTAGACATCTCAACATCTTGTAGTAGACCTGACACAGTAGTTAGGTGGAGTTTTCCTGCTCTATTTCAAGCAGAGATTGTTCAGAACAATGAAAGATTCCAATATTCATACAGAAATTACATGGGAGTTTTCTGAAGACTTCAGGGTTAGAAAAAGAACAACGTATCTGCTTGGTCAGTACAAAAGCTTAAAGATATCTGTTGCATGGGCAAATATCTGTGAAATCATTTTACTCATAAGCTTTACTTATCCATTTCAAGCAGAGCTGTCATGTTTTGACGGGTCATTCCAAAAGCAGTAGTAAAGCTTCACAGCAGACTTACTCCAGATGCAATCCAAAAGGACAGGAAAAATGAACATTTGTAAAACACAGTGCAGCAATGTGCATAGTGGGCTGAAGAGAAGATGGGCCATTTTTTTGTAGTTGAATGAGCAGAGAGCAAAACACATAACAGGAAAGTGCTTATTAGCTCAGACACTCAGTAGGTTCAGTCCTACTTTCATGTTCAGTGAAACTATTAGATGTTTTTGATCTAACAGTAAGGGTTTAAAGAATAAAAAGATTTGACTCTTTGGCTGGCAGCTGCTCACTTCGAAGTCTAGCTTAATGAATTGTGCTGTCATGATGGGATTTGAAGCAGTCCAGTGAGTGAGGCTTCCCTGCTGCCTTTCTCTTTGACTGCATTGCACAACCAACTCTCTTTTATATTTTTATAGTGACATCTATTGGAGCTTTGAAGAATAATCTTTTGAAAAAAAAATCCAGATGTATATTAGTAAAAGAAAAATTGTTGGACAATAAAAATTTCACACAAAAAAAAGCAGATACATACCTGTCATCAAAATACACACAAGAATGAAAATTCTGAGGCAAAAAAAGAAAAATATGGCAGGAGTTCAAATCAGATTCAAGAAGAAAAGTGCACCTGTCTCTATTTTGATGATGGGTGAACTTAGAGACTTACCCAGCTGTCTGAAGTTTATTTAGAAGGAACCCATCAACCAAAGCTGCAACCTCTAAGCGAAACAAATACAGTATTTGATTGAATTCTCTATAGAGATTCAAGATTTTGACAAGTATTAAGGGGACCAAATTTAACAGAGTGGGTACAGTAGCAGTTAGCCAGTCAGCAAAGACTTGAGAAGCCTTGCTCAGAAGGAACTGGTGTCTGTGCTGTCAAGGGAACAGAACCATAGCAAGTATTTAGAAGGAAATTAGCTTTGTTTTTCCTAAGCAAACCATCTTCATGGATTATATTGTGAATATGGCTTGTGTCTGTTTAGAGCTTCAGCCAAGGGTCCTAGACTTGTCCAGAGATGTAAGACATCTCAGAGATATACAATAACTAAGTGTGACCAATGGATTTACATTACATTAAATTACCCAATGTATTAACATTTTTTAAAATGTGTTTGCACTCTGAAACAGCATTCCGTCCCTATTGTGGAAATAGGCAGCGCTGAGTAATGCTACTTCACAAAATCTCCAGGAGAAATTAGGGGATCTGAAATGCACAAGGAGAGTAGGCTGTGGCAAGTCCTCTGGACAGCACCTTTCCCTTCTGTTTGTTCCTTTTTCTCCTGAGGACTCCCAGAGTCCCTTAGTGCACAGCAGAGAAATGCACCTAGTTTTCCTCATCCCCCACCTCTACATAACATGTGGCCCACGATGAATATCTTCATATGAAAGTTTCATGCTAATTTGCTAGAGGTTGTGACTTTGGGACCTTTTTGCTGGCTTTTTCTATTCTACAGAATAAATAATAAATAATAATGATAAATAATAAATCATAAATAATTCCACATAAAAAGAAGCAAGAGATTTCTTCATGGCTGCAGATTATAGATTTTGGTAGGGTTTTGTTTTGGTTTGGGTTTTTTTTGCATATGATTTGATTTCAGTTAATTCCAATTGCTAAAGAAAATTTATTTTCTCAAGCAACCAAAGGTTTATGTTACATTTTACTTCTTGTTATTGTTTCACATATCCTAAAATCTAATTTTGCTTTTATTTATTCTGGTGTGTCTTTACCAGTAGCAACACAGTTTATTTACTATTCACTCCATTATGATAATAAACCCAGAACTCAGTCAGAGAGTGAGTCAGACAGGGATCTTACTATGAAATGAAGAGGTGAAGTATGATCTTGGAATAGCAAACCTAATTGACTCAAACAATCTGAATGCAAAAGTACTTGACAAAGCCTCAAATTACTGTTTCATGAATTGCATGTTTTTCAAATTTCTATACATAAACCACATAAAACATTTTATAATGCATTCAGTTATTGTTTTCATATAGGTCATATATCCATTTCTCCTGCTGCTGAGTGAGAAATGTTCCATTTTTACAGCCAATGTATTGTCTTTCATTCTTATTCAGGCTTTACAGAACTTGTGGGACATGTGAAATGGTAATGATGTTTAAAGAGACTTTTTATAATGAAAATATATCCAAATTAATCTCACCTTTAATTTATTTAAGAGTAATTCTATCATACTATTTGGTGTTCTCAGATTGTCTGTAAAAGAATAAAATAGGAAAAAATTAAGTAGTTTACTTAGCATATTGTGACTTTTCTGTGCAAATGTTGGTACATAAAAATAGTCCTTTTTGGTACTGTGTCTGTTTAGCTTTTATGGGTAGTTTTGGTCACATCAGTTCAGGTGAGAAAACACTGCAGTGTCTTTTCTCCATCCAACTGTGCTTTCAAGGTCTTTGATTGCACATATTAATATAAGATGTAAATATTAGAAGCAGCAAAATTTCGTTCTCTAGGCTTGAAGAGAGAGATTCAGGGAGAAATTTCTTGAAGTGAAATGAGTGAACTCACTAATATCTGTCCTAGGTACTTAGCAGATCACAAGAAACAGAGGCACAGGGATACCACAAGGGAATTTTATGTATCTGTTTCTGGCATGGCCAGGAACTTCTAATATACCTGACTATTCTCAACCAGACTCTGAAAGGGTTTTTAGACCTCTGTGTTCTGCTCTTTAATCATACAATTGGGTGCATTAAGCTCAGAAAGGCTCCAGCCTGATTTGCCCAGTGCTGTGCTGATAAGCTTCTTGGAACATTGTGTACTGAGAGCACAAGACAGAGACATCCTGCCTGAGCCTGTCCTCTCTTATTAAAATCCACCTTTGTCTCAGCTGTGACAGAGCACAGCTCTGTGCAGAGCCACCTGGATTCCTGCTACATCACTTTCCCCAGTGTTCAGGCTGTGGGAGTAGCGTGTTAGTTCAGGTACATCACCAGATCCCTTTTTGTGCAAGGTAGTAGAAAGGCCCTGAACTGAAGTAATGACACCCTTCCAATGGCACCTAAACAGCTTGTACAACCAGAGATGCAAAGATAAAACAATTTATTGTCATCATCATTATTATTATCATTGTTATTATTATTTCATATAAACTGAAGGAAGAACATAAGTACGCAGGGAAAGATCTGAGCTTAACTAGATGAATAGTCATGTTAATAATATACTAGGAGTAAATCTGAAAGAAATGAAGAAAAGGACTCATCAGCAAAGAAAACTTCACCTAGGAAGCCAGACACTAGTAAAGATCAGTTGAGAGCTGCAAAACACTGAGCTCCTGTAAAAGGAATGGAAAAATAAATTCAAAAAGTATGGGTACATATCCAAATGAATGCCTTGTTTCACTTTTATACTAAGTGGAAGATATAGAACATGAAAGGAAAATGAGGACAATTCATGAGTTTGAATATGGAAAAAGGAAATAGCTCTTGGAAACAAAAATAGATAAGCTTAATGAGTTCAACTTTGGACACTCATTCACTGTTCAAAAATAATGAAATAATAAGGATGTTTTCAGCTCTGGAGAACAACAGATACTGCACTTCTATTAGATAAAAAGACAAAACTATTGAAATAATTTGACACTCATTAGTCTGACCTCAGTATAATTCAGAAGTGTTTAAAAAAAAAGAAAAATTAAAAAGATGCAGGTAAATAGGAAACAATAAAATACAGCATGGTTAACAAAAGCAAGGTCATTTCAGAGTAAATTGCTGTCATTTCTACATAGGGTAACTGATCTTTTTAGGCAAGAGCGGTGTAATGCATTATCAATCAATACTTGAACAAATAATTATTGCAAAGTTGAGAAAGATTATGATAAAGGCAGTAACTATAAAGCATGTAAGGAAAAAACCAAAATGGATTACTAAATACCCTAGAAAGAAAAGCCTGCTGAAAGGGAATATGATTGTGGTTTATAAAATCACACGTAGAGAGGGCACAAATAGGCAATGCTCATTAACTTTCTTTAATGTTGAAAAATTTAACATCAAATGAATTTATAGGCTGTTAGGTTCAAAAGAAAATGAAGTACTATTTCACTTACCATATAATTAAGCTGTGAAGTTTACAGTTATATACAGTTATATTATGCTATTAATATCATAGTGTTTATGAAGTTCAAAAATACACGGATTTATGGAATAAAAAAAAAAATCTATCATGAGCTATTCAAGACAAAAATCATATACTCTCCCTAAGCATCTAGGCAGAAGGGAAATTCTGGTCTCATGCAGTTCACCTGTTCTAATTTTCTTGGAAGAATCTTATAAATAAAACCCTGGGAGTTAATATTAGAACTCTTTGAGACTCAGGGTTATTATTATTTAACTTTTCTCTTATTACCTTGGCACAGAATGTTTAGGTGCAGAAATGAATATTGGCTAATAAAGCTGCAAGATATCAGGACAGTCAGATCTGGATATAGTATAATATTAAAGAAATAAAATAACAGAAATCAAACTCTAGTAATATGAGCAGCAATGTCATTCACTGAAGGGCTAATGAAAAAAACCTGCTGTTAACTCAAAACATGAGTGACCAAGAGTAACTGAGAAGGAATAGCTGGGTTTGCTAGTCAGTTCCAGGGGGCTCTAAAGGATCGAGAAAGGAGGTGGTGTGCAATGAAAAAATTCCTTGTTAAGATGGAAAAGGCCTAATACTGTTTTTACAAGATGCTGATGAGACTGTGTTCATATTACCCAAATATTATTTACAGTTCCAGTCACCTATGTGCAAAGGCAGGCAAAAAAAAGGCTATATAAAGATTGAAAAAGGACTCATCTTTCAAAGAAATAAAACAAAATGTAAGAGGCAGTATGATTTCTTTTCCCAGGCTGTCTGCAGATTCCATGGTAGTTGATTGAGGACACAACAAATACTACTTTCAGACTGACAAAATCATCTGTCATAGGCAGAGAAGAAGAATGAAGAGCTTTGCCATGTGCCAGCAGGTAGTCAAAACACAACTGGGATGCACATCAGAACCTGGGAGAATAAAAAGGCAATTTTTATATAACCTTTGAGTCTTTAGCGATTAAATGTGAAAAGCAGAAATTGGTAAACTAATTGGCAAAGAAGCCTTAAAATACAATGGACAAAGTAATCATCAGTAAATTTAGAATAAAAATGTGGAAGTAGATGTTTTGGAATTGCTTCTTAATACTGCTGGTTGCATGTAGTATCAGAGACCCTTTGTCCTTCCTGTCCTAAATGATACATGAATTCTTACAGTATAATATGAGAGAAAGAAGTGAAATAGACACTTCCATTATTATCATCTCTTGCAAACACAAAAGCAGAATTATTCAACTAACTAAAAACTCACTCAGACTTCATGTCATTAAGGGTAGATGCCTGGAAGGTCTTATTCCTTATTGGAAGCAAATCAAAGTGAGACACAACAGAAAATTTTTCATACAATTGTGTGGGTGAGTGACTTGTGGGGACAAGGTGGAGTGCTAATAGTGACACTAAAGATAAAAGTAGTGGAATATTAAGATTTCAGATTTTGAGTGTCTTCCAACTTCTATGTTAGTTACTATTAAAAGTATCCATTTCCATATTTGAAATATTTGTTATTATATCTGAAGCATTGCAGAGATTTACATAGGAAATAGTATTGCTGAGTTAGACTTTTTAATGTTATCACTTGTATATATTCATATAGAAGCTCAGACCTTGATATTTAACATCAAATGTGATCAAGGTAAAATCTTTTGCAGATGTAATTTGGTGCTTGCAGCAAGGAGATGTTGCTGAAGGATGATGCACTCATATTTACCGAGTGTGATTCTGTCATCCTGACACCTAGCATGCTTTTAATTCACAACGGGTGTGTTCTCTGGTAAGTTTATACTGAAACGAGGTTTTATCTCTACTGCTCAGAATTTGTGATATTGTAACTGATTCTATTCCACTTACATCACAGACTGTGAGCTTTATTTGTGTAGTGTAATGCTTCCTGATACAGTGTATTTTATATATATCCCCTGACTTGATTTATATTGATACACTTACTGTGATGGATTCTTTCACAAAGATATCAAACTATGTTTTCTAAACTGAAATCAGAGTGCTTGCTTACCAGTATGAATCACTGTTTTTCTTTTTTTTTGGTTGTTTTTCTTTTACCCTGCTGTGTAGCCTAGATTAATTATTTAGTTTTCTGGGAATCTTAAGTAGTACTTCATTATTTTCTGTAACTGTTCTACTTTTTGGTTAAATATTTTAAGATACTATTTTTACAAACATCACAGCTCTTGTCATACATTAGGAAAGACACCAACAAAATATTTCATTAAAGAAGGAAGAGAAATTTATTTCAGTTCTTACTAACTGAGGTAAAGCTTTCTTTGCTACCATTTTCCCTCTCCTCTCTGTTTATATTGCTGTAATATGTGTGAGTCCTTTTCAGTTCGTTTACTGTTTCATACTGTTAAGAAGTGAACACCCTATTCTCATTCTTGTCATTGCATTTCATTTTGTTTACTACTTTGATCTCCTTTAAAATGTTGCTTGATGCTGTGTTAACCCATTGGCCTATTGCTATTACAGTATTTCACAGCTCCCCTTTGTTGCTAAGCTCCTAGATAAATGAATCATGTGACCTTGCCAGTTTCCCTCTGGTAACACTGCTGTCATTTTTCCTTGAAATTTTGCTCTTCAAATTGTAACAAACAGTAGGTCTAAGTAAGCCTCTACAGTTGGATGCTTGTAGATAATTTGGGCTGTTAACAGAATAGGTAGAGAAATTTGGCTAAACCCAGTACAACAGTGGAACCTGCTGCCTTCAGTGTAAATGATTGCATTGGTTCAAGTTGGGGGAGTTGTGAGGAGGCTTTTTTTTTTTGTCTTCCTCAGACTTTTAACCAGTATAATGAAAAAGGGTATTCTACTCAGGAGGTACATGTTATGACATGCTAACGTCAAACTAGTAGTTTGAGAGTAGAGAACAACTTTGGTGCTTATAGTCTTTAATCAAAAATATTTTGGTATTCTAGTGGTGAGTTTGAGTTGGCTTTTCTTTCTGG
Organism: Empidonax traillii; assembly: GCF_003031625.1. Taxonomy (NCBI): domain Eukaryota; kingdom Metazoa; phylum Chordata; class Aves; order Passeriformes; family Tyrannidae; genus Empidonax; species Empidonax traillii. The sequence goes on along the minus strand of NW_020955228.1, from coordinate 1,435,903 downwards.
TGTGAACTAGAAAAAAGGACCTTTGCCTTTAGCTTGCCTGCAGGTTTGTTTTGTTGTGTTCTTGCTTTTATGGTTGATATAGGATTTTTGGGGGGTTTTCACATTATTTTTGCCCTTTCCTCTGCATCTCGCTTGCCTTTTTGATTTATTATCAGGCCTTTTTCCTTATGAAACCTTGAGAGAGAGTCAGAGGCCTACTTTTAGAGTTAGGATTGTTGGATTTTTTTGTTTGTTTGTTTGCCAGCTGGTTTTTTTTTTTTTTTTGTCTCTTCTTAGAAACAGGCATTTAATATTTGTGAGTATTATTCAGATAGCTGGTAATACAACATTTTTCTTTTTGTACCAGAGGACTCTTTTCTTAAAATGAACTGTGTAGTTTTGAAGTAGCCTCTAATCAGACATTAATTTGTAGAGAAGAAAATAGTAGAATGTCAAATTCGGTGATGGCCACAGTCATTTTTCGGAGCCTTGTTAGTGACTGACTGGCCCAGAGGGCTGTAGCTCTCTCTTCTGAACTGCTCTGGCAGACACTTTTTCTTAATGTGCTAAATGACAGTGTGTTATTTCGTCTGTGCCAATCTGTTATCTCTTGAGCACAGGGGTCGTGTCTTAGAATTAAAAACTATGAATGAGAATGCAAGAATAGCTCACAACTCTCTCTCCCTTTACATATTAATTAACTTAGTATAATTCAAGTTATAAGTGTTTCAGTATGTGTCCTGAACATTATTTCTACTGAAGTGTGTCAATTTTCATTACATTAAATGAATACTCATTTAATTTCCTTTCTCACCTCTGAGCCCATTTTGTTAATGTCAGGATTATTCTTACATCCCTCTGAGTCTTAAATGCTCTCCTTATTTTAGTATCATCTGCAAATTTAATGGTATGACTTATTACAGCTTTATCTAGACCATTGCATAAAATATGAAAATCTACTGGTGTTAATCTACAGCCCTGGGAGACTTCATTTCTCAGCTGCTGCTGCCTTTTCATTTTCTATTCAATCCCCTGTTTTTCTGGGTTCTGGTTGGCACCCTGGTACTGCTCACCCCTGAAGGCAGGCAACTGCATCAGAACTGGAGGCAACAGAACCTTTTAAGATTTTACAGGAAAATCAGATGCCCTAAAAGTCTAAACCAGTCGAGGGTGGGAAAGAGTCAGACTTCAGGATATGGACCTTCAGATGTGAATCCTGGGTCACAAGTGTTTGATATTGAAGAAAAGTTTTAATAAAGATTTACTCTATCCAGAACAAAACTTTCTTAATGATAACAATGATCCATCATTTTGAATTTCCTCTGAACCTTTTTAAAAACCCAGCTGTGTCAAGCCTCTTGGTTTATCTAGGCTACTAACATTTTCCATTTTTAAAAGTAACCAGATTTCTTTAACATGATTTACTCTTTCCCTATCCACAGTGACTCATAATGATTAAATTGTGCTTATATAATTATATCCTTTAAAATGATCTATAAATGTAACATCTCTTAAAGATCAGACTCTGAGGAATAAAACTTCCTTGATTTATCTCTAGAGAGAAAACGCTAAAGGTGTTCATGGCGGGATTACGCAAGAGACTGGGAGCTCTAGAAAAGAGGTTTTAACTTGGTAGTGGAATTCCATTATTTTACCAGGAGTATTGGGGCATAAAACACTTTTGGACTTAAGAGTAGAAGAGCTGAGAGTCAGATTGATTTGAGTGTGTGAACAAAGTGAGAGAAGGAACTGTGTGAAGTATTTCTGTGTGTAGATTAGAGACTTGTGACCATGAGCAAATAAAAGACACCAGACCTTGTAGTTGGAAGCTGGGGAGCCTGGACTGGCCTCTAGCTGGGTGATCAAGAAGAGGATGAAGCTAGGGAAGTCTGTATGTTCATGTAAATAAACTCTATCATCATGTCAAGAAAGAAGGAAACTGAAAGTTTTAATACTTTTTCTGAATGAATTAATACCTTAAGGTGTGAGTTTTTTTCATTTTCCCCTGAAATGTTCAGTACTTAGAGTCAGGGCTTATTGCTTGCCTTCTTTTTTTTTGAGTTAGTAACGAAATACTGTAAAATACGAACATTTTAAGTCCAATTGCAAATCTGGCTATGATGCATAATAAATCATATTCTTCCTCATTGCTAAAACAGTAGTGCAGAAAAAACATATATAATTTCAAAAAATGTCGTACATTCTGGTCTGGATGTGGAGGGGCTTTTGAAGATGGTTTATTTTTTTGTTTTGGGATTTTTTAGATCTACACTTTCACCTTTGAATTAGAAGTGTCTGAGTTATCTAGTGTTACAAATAGTAAAAAACTGGAGAGCTGAAGTTCTCCAGCAAGAGTTTGAGTGTAAAAAGACAACTGAAAGAAGACTTGACAGTGATACATTAGTAGCACACAGGGTGTGGGTAGAAAATTACTGTTCTCCATTGGGGGAGAGGAGCAACAGAAACTCAACAGCAACAATTAATTACTAGACATCAAGTAGCCAGAGCCAGGTTCAAAACAAAACAATGGATATGGTCCTTCATAAAATATAGCTGATCTGTAGAACCTCTTGACAAAGAATAAAAACTTAAAGCACTAACAATGAATGTCTCCTCTATTAGTTTTATCGTGGCTAATATAGAGGAAAAAAAGTGCGTCTTGGAAGAGGTTTAAAATGAAGAATTGAAGCGGTTGGAGGCTGGTAGAAAGCTAAGAAGTGCTTTGTTCTTATATTTCCCCCTTTGACATTGGCTTTTTTCCCATTAGCCAGAGTAGCTGGTTTTGTGTTGTGTTGTGCTGCAAAATACCACAGAATACCTGTTTTTTTGGCTGCAGGAAGGACAGAGACATGGTGACTTCATTTTGATCTATACCCCTTTCTTCTCTGTCGTGACCTTCAAGGCATGCATTGAAGCCCTGAAACTGAATATTTTATAGTGTTGGTGTTGGAAATTGCTAGTATTAGATGTTCACTAGCTGTAATCTTAATTCTTCAGTGGCAAGGTTGGTAAGTGGAAACCCTTTATAGGGAGAAGGAACTTGAACTGCACATATTTCAAATAGTTGCAGCTTCTGTCCTAGGCTTTCCTGTGGGCCTTTCTTAGTCTTTCCCTTGTACTAGTCTTTCACCTCAACTACTGTGTGCAGTTCTAGGCACCACAATATAAGAAGGTTATAAAGCTACTAGAAAGCACCTCATGGTGGGCTACAAAGAGGGTAAAGGGCCTTGAGGGGAAGCCATTCAAGGAGCCGCTGAGGTCACTTATCTTGTTCAGCTTGGAGGAGACTGAAGAGTGACCATAAGCAGTCTACAACCTCCTTAAAAGGGGAAGTGTGGCAGGGAAGGCACTAAACTCTGTGGTGACAAGCAGTGGGATCTGAGAGAATGGCCTGAAGCTGTGTCAGGGCAGGTTTAGGCTGGATATTAGGAAAAGGTTCTTCAGCCAGAGGGTAGTTGGGCACTGGAACAGGCTCCCCAGGGAAATGGTCACAGCACAAAGCCTGACAGAGTTCAATAAGTGTTTGGACAACACTCTCGGACACATGATGTGACTCTTGGGGCTGTCCTGTTCAGGGGCAGGAGTTGGACTTGATGATTCTGTGGGTCCCCACCAGCTCATGATATTCTATGATTCTTTCAAAAATTCTTCACAGAAGATAGATAGAGTAGACATATAAGAGGAAACACAGATAATGTTGAGGGTGATGTTAATAATGTGATCCAGGCACTTCTAAGCCTGTTTAGGGACTCAGTAGCTCCAGTATTTTCTTTTCAGGTGCCTACGGAACTACCAACACTGGACCACTCAGTTACCTCTTCTTTTGTATCCTCCATCTTGCAGGATGATGGCATGGGGGGTAAGGGGGCATTAAATGCCTCTTTTTATATCTTGCACCTTCCATCTTGTGAACTTACAATTCTGTCTGAATTTAGCCTGTGTGTGGGTGAACTTGAAGGAGGTGTGGGAGAGCAATTTTACAAGGCTGGAAAACTACTGTTCAATAGCCTTTAGTCATCTGCAGGACCTTTTCCCAGCTGATACACCTTATTAACAGCACAGGCTAGGTATTTATAGAGCCACTGCATCCAGAGTTTCTTTCATAGGCAAGCTGTTCATACTCTGCAGGACCACAGCACTTGGAGAAGGAGGCTGAGCGATCTTTATTGAGGCAGCAGTGTGACCTCATACCCTGCTGCTAACAGAGGCATAACAGCAATGGAAGATTAATTTTCTATTGCTTTCCCCAGAGTGTGAAAGTGTATCTCTTTTAGCTTCAGTCTCAAATAAAAGAATGAAATGGAAAAATTCAGCTCTACTTTCACTGTTCCTATTTACTAGGTAGAGAAACAACATATTATTAAGTTAGATGATACACAGCTACAATTATATTTTTATCAACTCAACAACATTTTTAAGTCACTACGAAGGAAAAAAAGAAGTATGCAAATCGTAAAGAAGAGGAGAAAATTAAGTTTTGAGATTTCATTTCGTTTACATTCATGCTTGATATTAACACCTTCTGGTTAGAAAATGCACTGTATTGTTTTCCTAATGCCTTTTTCCAGTCTTGGGATGGACCATCAAGATAAAATCATGAGATGAGGACAAAAAGACTGTGTAATACCCTTCTTGCACTAAATTTATTTGTTAGACTGGTAGAATAGCTGTAACTAATGAAAACAGCAGGAACAGCATAGCACATAAAATGCAATGTCTTAAAAGCACTTTGGCAGAATTCAAGAGTGCTGGGTTCATAATAGCAGAAAGTAGGATCTCATATTTAAGAATTATATGACATAGACCAAGGAACCATCTACTATAGTACTCCAAGATCAGTGCATATGTGATGCTGTGGAAGCTGATAGTTTCAATTTACACTTTCAGGAACAATAACACAATACTAGTATTTTGTCTCATTTCACTCATGTCATTTATGCAGGAAAAAGAGTAGAGGTACAGAAAGATCTTCTTAATGAAGGGGGGAAATTTTGGTAAGGTGATACTGCTTTTTCTTCACGGAGGATGTCCACAGGTTCATTACACTGTTTATAAACCTCTGAGGTACCGAGTGTTGTAAGAGCAGCCATGCTCCTAAGCTTTCAAGCCATTCATGAAACACTGGGAGATGTTTCCAAACCTCTTCAAGCAAACAGAAAACAAAATACTTGGTCAGAAAAAGGATTAATTTTGGGTTTCTTGCCTACTTAGCTCTTGGGAACTCTGAGGCAAAAAGCTTAAAGTAATTCACTTCTACTGAAATCCAAATTCAGTATTTTTGGTGAAGGAAGTTATAAAAATTACAAAAGAGTATATTGCTTATCTGATTCACTCCTTGAAACTCGGTTTAAATTTGCAAAATAGGTAACCATTACTAAGAAGTACTTTGTTTATATTTTTTGAGTGCTAACATAAACTGAACATTAGTTCCCTTCAGATGGTAAGATGAGGGAATAGGTAGATCAGATGACATTCTTGAAAATTACCATTAAAAACATTTTTCACCATCAAGGAATAATTCTGCAGTTCCTGCTCTACTTTCTCTGGGAAAATTGCAAAGCAATCTTTTTGTTGACTGCTTCAAGAACTTCATGCACTCATTAAAGGGTTGTTTATTTTTTTGTTGTTGTTATTTAAATTCTTTCTGTACTTTAAATAAGCATTGAAAAGGTAATTCTTTTTAACTAATTGCACCTCGTAGCTGAAGTGACAGCCATGCTGGACTCCCAGTTTTCTCCATGCCTTTCACAATCAGAAGTTTGTCAGGAAAAAATATTCTGATATAAACTAGTTGGAAGTACCTATTGTTCAATAATGAGTGGTCATTATGGGGCTATCTTTAACTCTCATTCCTCACTTCCTCTTTATGTAATGGAAATTGCACCCCTTGGTGTAATTGCATCAGCAATATGCATGTCATTAAGATGATGCAATATCCTCTGATGAGGAGGAGGAGGAGGTGTACTTTAGTTGGTGGGAGCAGCATCTTTACAAATGTTTCTTTCCCAAATGGATGTACTTATCAGTGAGTAATTGTCGCCAAACAATTGTGTGTGGCCTGAGGATACATGTATAAAATGATTCTTGTGATCTATAGATCTATAGAGCTGGTGCTAAACCTTGGCATTTTGGAACAACAGGATGTTTCAACCCCCCCCCCCCCCCCCCAAACTACATCATAGTTATCTTAGTTTATGCCTTTAAGATGAAATGTAAAGCCAAAGCTATATAGGCTGCTGTTTTCTCCTGTCATGCAGAATGGAGAGCACAATGCCTGCAAACAGACCATTTGCTTCACTCTGAGCAAACATGTCTCTTTAGAAAACAAAACCTGTCTTTTGCTTGAACCAGCACATTTCCAAGGAGATTTTTTTTGACTCTAAGGTTATTGGTCAAATCCCTCTTGAAATCCTGCTGACAAGTAGAAGATAAATTCCAGTACCTCAGAAATCTCTAAAAAGGAGAACATTTAGTTTTGTTGGAGGTTTTGTTTTCAAGTGTGATAATTTGTGCAGGCATTGGACTTAAGGCAAGAGATATTTCTGTTTCGTGTGTTGTAGGTAATACTATTGTTATATTATCTTTCAGTCTATTTGCCTTTTCTGGTTGTCTTAAAATGTATTTTATTTTCTTTAGTTAGAGAAAGTTTCACAATTACTTGGGACAAGTGATTTTAGAAAGAGTAGATTAAAACAACGTAGTTTGAGGAAGAGTGTCTGCTGTAGTTGTACAACTGAAATAATGGTTTAAAGTGGAGCTGATAAGAAGCTGGATAATAGGCCAGCAAACAGGATGTCTGTAGTCCATCAAGGACTAAATGAGATCTATATAAAGCAACAATGTAATTGTAAAATCAAGAATCATAGACTGGAAAAGATCAAAAAATAACATTTGAAGATATGTCATAAACAGACCATGTGGTTCTGATAAAACACTAGAATGACACTGTATTCAGCATATAGGTAAAGCAGATAAACCAGTTCAAGTCTTAGTAGTTGCCTGATGATATCAGTAAAAAAACAGTCAACCTGTAAGGTATTGATTCCCTGCATATGAAGTAGAGCCGTGTGATATTTTATGTTCAAGCTGTTGAAGATGTAGATTCTTGCAATGTTTGGACCCAGTGCTATGCTAATTAGCTATATTGTCTGAAGAAGGAACCAACCTGACAAAAGTCAAACCTTAAGGACAGCTGAATGAATACGGTCTGTGGTTGGAGCAGGAACAGTTTCTCCTCAAATTAAATCACTGTAGTGGATTGGTAGTGTTTGGATTGTTGAGATGTTTGCTGCAGACATTGGAAAAGGAAGACCCAAGAGGTAAGAAGTAATCAAAGGGGAACATCCTTTTTGAGAACCACTGCATGTTCCAGGACACCATGTCTTCATAAATAGCTTTGACAAATTAGTTCATATTTAGATACCAAATTCTGCCTCTGGAAAGATTTGGAAGCCACCAGACAAAATGTCACATGCTCTCCAGGAATTAATACCTTTAGGGCTCTGGTGTCTATGATCCACAGAGTTAAGATCCACAGAATTATCTGTCTCACTATGGAGAGAGGTATGTCTTCAGACACAACAGTTCCTCAGCAGACAGTTGTCTACAAAAGTCTTGGATCTGTCATCTCAGGCTTACAGTTACCAAAGGACAGCTAGAAGGCAACAATATGTTAGAAATTCAGGTTTAAAATAAAATCAAACCACAAAACAAAACAAATAAAAAAGAACAAAACCAAAATAAAACATCATCTCAGATGCTGTCTGAAGATGCAGAGGGAGGAGTAGCTTCCACATTGTGTAAACAGAACATGCAGAGAAAAGAGAATGGAATAGTACAGATCTATTTGAGTATTACTTGTTCCTCAGACATCTGAATGAAGGAATCTGTCCTTCTTTTGGGTAACCTTTGTAGTAACTACTGTTCTGAGTGATTTGTTCTTTGACTAAAAAAAATCTAGCAAATGGTGCATGAAGTTTATAATTTCAAAATGTTTTTTGCAATTTTAGGGAGACAGTTCAGCTTCAGTAAAGTATTTTGTTAATGATGTCTCTGAAGGAGGTCCATGCCTTATGCTAAGCATTCAGGCTCCTACCAAACAAGAGGCAAGACATTTTGAGAGGAAGGAGAAGGTTTACAGAACACTTAATTTCAGCCTCAGTTCTGACTTTAAAACATGACAAAAGCTATATCCACTTCATTAGATACAGCAAATAATTGCAGGATTATAATTCTATCCACGTATATGCTTTGTTAGAGGTAGCATCACTCCACATCTTTACTCCAAGGAGAGGAAAGGCCTCTTACATACTAACTGCCTCGAGAAGGAATCAAAAAGGGATTAAAATTCATAAGTATCCTTTGAATTACTATTTTTAGGGTATGTAATCTGTATTGTAACTTTTTTAGCAAAGGGCACTTCAGAAGGTCATGATCTATTCAGGAAGCATCAGAGATACAGTTCTCATGGGACAAAACACAGCAGTTCTTCCAAAAATAAAACCAGTTACAAGAAATAACTTTTTTTTTTTTTTAATTTTATTTAGAGCTTCTTAAAGCTCCTCTATGAAATAAAAATCTGGTATGTTCTCTGTCTTCCAAAAGCTCTAAAAATTGTCATGGAATGCATATTCTCTCAGACTGGTTATTCAAATTTTATTTTCTTTTTTTGAGGTCTGTGAAGTACAATGACTTCCCATTAACTTCACAATGTGGATATATAGTTTAAATCAAGAGCCAAGTATTGTGTGATCCAGTCTACCAAAATCCCAGTTGGGCACTAAGAAGAATTGCAGGCATAGAACATAAATACCAGGCAAAAATCCAGACAGTTAATCTTGTGTATATAAAATCATTAAGCACTACAAAGTATTCAAAATTGCCCAGGTATTCAACTTTAGTCATTGTGGGGGTTTTTTTGGTTTTAGGGTGGGTTTTTTACTGCCACTTTAGAGAGAGAGACATGCACAGTCTGTTCTGATCCAAATTTGAGCAGATAGTTCAAATATTTAAATTTCTCAGAAAACATCAACTTTTTAGGGCTTCAGTTGGTCATTGGATAGAAGAAGGTGATCTTCTTCCTGCTAATTTAATTTCCTGCTAAATTTATAGCTGGAAATAGTTGTCTTTTTTCTAACTAATTTTAATGTTTGAAGCAATTCCATCTGCTTTACTCTCACCTTAGACCAACCAAGATGTTGTTGCCTTTTGGGGGAGTCTGAGGGAGTGTTTATGTTGCATTCAAAGTCAGCCACACAGATGTAGATGAGCCCCAGAGTGACTTACAGCAAACAGCCTGGTGAGGTTCAATTCTCTTCCCATCAATGCAGGAAGGACCCATTTAATTTAGTCATGAAGGGCTTTGTTTCAAAGGTTTTCAAAGATATTTAACTCTCACTGACTGCATATAAAACATTACGTGTTTTAGAGAGGCCTGTTAACTTGATCCCAGAAGGCACTTTTGCATTTTATTCCCTTAATATTCAATTTCCAGGATTTCTAGTGCTGCTGAGCACTGTGAAAGTGTCATCCATTTGCTTTTGGTAATGAAGCATATGCGGGATATTTTTTGTGTAATAAAAGTTTAAAAGCCAGTGGGAAAGCGTTGATTTTGTTTGTGACAAAAGTTTCTTTATAGGTAAAGCAATAGTATACAATTAAGAAGCTTATGTAATAGTGTCTAAACTATATAAAATTATTATTATTTAAATCAAGTATAAAAAATACTCGACGTGTCATCAGTTAAACTTTGGAATCTTTAGTGGGTCTTGTTAAATTGAATTGCCTTGACCTGAGATCTGTCAAAGACTACGAGGGGAAAAAATAATTTACTACCAATACAGGGTGCAAAACCAAGTTGAATCTGATATGATGGAATAAAAATATTTCAAATAATCTTATTTTAAAATAGCAGTCAGTATAATCTTGATGAAAAAAGTTATTAAGAGCTACACATTGGGAGTAGTTCTAAAAACCCTTTTATTTATTCCTAAAACCTAGCTTTCTATGGAAAAAAATAACACTAAAATAGTCCATGGAAAGCATGAGGGGTTTTTCCCCTAGTAGCTCACAGATGGATAATTCATTATTCAGTTCTTAAAATAAGAAGACAGATTTTATTCCTTTTAATTATTATGTATCTCTCACAGTAGCTCCTATTTAGGACCATGTTAAAACTTGAAGAGATGCAAGAAAAAAACTCCCTTTCCTCTGCCCTTTTCCCCATCTAATGACTGGGAAAATGTTTTCTGAAGGAGCTTCTAGAAACTCTTCCAAGATAAACAATTGCCAAAAGAATATTAAATGTTTGGAGGAATTTTAAAAAGAGGGATTAGCACTCTAAACTTTGCTTTAGGGACAAATCTGACTGTGTTAGAGTCTCCTTATGTAACTTAACAGCATGAACTCGTCATACAACACAGTTGCTCATCAATCAAAAAAAAAAAAAAAAAAAAAAGAGAAGGTAGACACTTGTCTTAGAAGTCTGATTTGTGTTAGCTACTTTTCATCTAGTGCTTTTCCAGGCAAAACTGTAGCAGTGGATCACTATTTGGTTATTTAAAGCGTAAAATATTTTGCAACCATAGTGGGTCTTAATGTTGAAATGTTAATGTCTTCTTCCTTTTCACCTTCTCAGTGCTTTTAGAGTTGTAGGATATGTTAGACACAAAAGGCTTTCACATTTAGGAGAAGCAAAGGATCTAGAAAGACACCTGACTAAACACAGACAATATGAATTTATTTTTTTGGTTCACTCCCACCCATGTGACTTAATTCATCTGTGGTTTTTCTGAGCTGATCTATCCTCATTCACTCAACTCTTGACTTAGTCATGTACTGACAACCAACTTTGTATTCAAATACAGGCATTGAGCTGACTTCATAACCCTACTGAGATTACAAAAGCCAAATGTGCCCACATTAAGCGAGACAGTGATGAAGTCTTGTAACAACTCAAGCACAAAACCAACTAGGCCAGGTGAGAAACTGTCCAGTACTTTTCCCTGGATTTTAAGAGGGAAGAGGGAGGAAGGAAAGAGCAGAGCCATGTGAAACTGGCCCAGTGACCAGGGCCTGCAGCTGTGTCAACACCACACTGTAGCTGCCAAATGTCTCTGTGACTGCAGAGAGCAGCTTTTATTCCATCTGGGAATAAGGAGCTATTTTTCACAAACATTGCCTTCCTTTTAATAAATGAGATATACTAGGATCTGTTTTAATGGTCTAATGGACTTAAAATTACTCTTTGCAGCCAAATGATAGTCCTGTTTTGAAGTCCGCTGGGGCCAGTGCAGACATATTGCACATGTAAATGAAATGACACTTCAGAGCAATGAAGCATCTGTAGAAGATACCACTGTCACTGTACTTGTTTAATGCCTTCTCCACATATCCCACGAGTATATAGCTAACTAAAGTTAAATAACATGCAGCAGAGGAAGTTCTGGCAAGTTTGTACCAGATTACCTACTAACACAATCGTAGAATCATTCAACAGTCCAGACTGAAAGGGACTTTAAAAGATCATTTGGTCCAACCTTTCATAGGAAAGAGACTCTAAATGAGATGACATAGCACTCTGTCCCACTGCACCTTGAAAACCTCCAGCGACAGGTACTCTATAGCAGCCCTGAGTAGCTTGTTCTGTTATGGATTGTTCTCACTGTAAAAAATTCTTTCGTTTATAAAAATGAATTTTGTGAATGTCTTCATCCAAATTTGTATAGCTGCCATAACAGATGAATCAGAAGGGAATTAGGCTCAATGCCCACTATTATTCTAGAGTCAGTAGAATCAAGAATAACCTAATCATCTAGATCTCTGTTCCTGTAATGTCCACTCCCACAGTGCTTAGCAATGGTTGTCAGATAATTAGGGATACCACGCACTTAGTGGATTCAAGCCTAATTTTAGACAAGCCTATATCAAAACTATGTTACTTTCTAAGAGAAGTAAAAAATTTCCTTTCAATCAGCTCTGTGTAACCTTAATCCTTTGTCAGGATAACCTAGTGCATATGTTTGTGTGTTTTCCCACAAAAATTAAGAGACCACATATGAAATTACTTTTATTGGTCTTAGTGAAAAACTGGTTAGTTAGTTTCATTTGGTTTTGTGGAGTTTTTTGTTTTTCAGAGAAAGATATTCGTACAGTACTGCAATGGGATCAATATAAGGAATTTCTATCTTTTTCATCTACCACATCCATGCAAGGAAGGAGGCACACTCCAGCCCTATGTCCTTTTTTTTTTTTTTTTTTTTTGGGTGTCAATTCTTTGACTGCTAAACAAGTATTCCACTTGTCTCCTTTCTTTTAGAAAGAAGATGGTAATCCTTTTGGCATAGTTTTCATCCAGCTATTGGCATCCAGTGCTGGAGAGCCCCAATAAAGACCATTTTTCCAGGCTTTTTAGTTACCTACTCAGGGACCGATGGAAGGAGTTGCATGACAAGCTGAATGTGGAGCACAGGCACTCAGGGCAAAAGGACAGAGTTTGAGCAGTGGTTTGTGCTACAAGCACAGCTCACTCAATGCTTTAGAAATCATCTAGAATTGCACTTTGGGATTCACTGATGTACTCTATGGAACTGGTTGATGTATTTCTATGTAAAAGCTTTTAAAAATTATCCTTTAAGAAAATAAATACTTTGAAGTTTGGTTTGCCTTTATTTTTTGTAGGCTTTTGAAATCAGTTTAGAATGGGTAGAATATCTAGGCATGTAGAATAGAGATTTTTAATTTGATGAAGACTTGGTCTGAATTGCAAGGGAATGGTTTTGAAGGAAATACTAAAATGGTTCCATTCTGAAGACCAAAATAGAAATATTTTTTTTAAGTGATATAAATGTTTTCAAGGGTAGGAAACTAGATATTTCAACTTACCTGTCTAAAAAAAAAAAAAAAAACGAAACCAAACAAACGAAACACCAAAAAGCAAACACAAAAAACCTCAAGCAACAACTTCTGTCCTGAGTTTCTTGTTACTACTACACAAATATTGGTGTATTTTTTTTAAAGCGCATATTTTAATTAAAAAAAAAATGCTTGCTTTCATTTAGAAAGCATGCAACTATATTGACTCAAAATACCTAATAACAATGAATCTGCTTTGCACAATAATAACTTAAAAAAACTCTCATAATTATTGTTCTTTGTTTTATCTTTCACTTGTAATGTTCTGAAGCCAATTTATACATTACTAAATATTAAAACACCTAAATCAGCAAGTCAGAAATTTGGCTTTAACGATGGGCTAAATTTCCTGTGTTATATCCAGCAAAGAACTGGTAATGAAGCACAGAGTGTTTCACAAATACATACATACTTCATAGGATTGTCTGTCGGTGCATGTGGAAGAGATAAAAGTACTCTGGAAGAAGTTCAAAGGAAATATCGTAGTAACTATGGAAACAAAAGCCCTTCTGCCCTATGTTGTGAAGAAAAAAAGATTAAGTTAGACTAAATGAACATCTTCTTTTTAGTACCAGTTTGGCTGAGACATATTGGTCTTGCAGAGATGATGAGGCTTTAAAAGAGATAATGATGAGATATCTCCATAAAACTCCAAATGCTTTTCTTATGACCTGGGGACAGCCTTGAAACAAGAACCTTACAGCATCATTCACTCACATGTGATTGAAATCAAGCTCCATTTCAGAAAAGCTCTTCCTTACACTTGGCTGGAATTCCAGATTTTGTGCCAAATATAGGAATCAGTCATTTCAATTTTAGTATGGCTCAGTCTCTGGACTTTTTAATAATAAATAAATAAATGAACTTCATAAGTTCAGTATTGCAGAAATTACAACTCTGAGTCAACAAATGAGAAACATGAGCATCTGTATTCTAGTCCTTACATAAACCTTTGGATAACAGTTTATTATAATAAACATAACCTAATAATAGTTACATAAAGAGGATAATATAAAAAAAAAAGTTAAAAAAAGGACTGGAGTAATTCAGTGTCAGATTTATAAAAGAATTCTGGTCCATCTAATCTTCTTCAGTCATTTCACCACTGTAATAGCAATGGGCAGGAAAAGCATAGTACAACGTTATATATTCCATCATAATATGAAACATCTATTATTATTATTTGTTACATAAAAAAATTCAAGTTTTCCTTATAATTTTGACTCATATGTCTCTTTTAGGTTCATCCCTGTTCATTTATTTATATATTTTTCTTTTATTCTGAAAAAGTGTGTGTGTGGGCAACCTTATTCACTTTTGCTTGAGTTATCCCAGAGTCAGAGTTTGGCAACAGAGAAATATTGCTTGTCAAAGATCTCCTGGAAAACTGTAGGTGTACTTTTTAATTTTGTTGTTAATTCCTTGAAGACAGTCCTTGAAATGCATTTGTCCCTTCTTCTGGTTTCTCTCATTTCCTGAAAGTCCATTTGCCCATTTGAGAATTTTTATCCTTTAGCTTAGTCTTTCTTAACTTTGTGTTTTCATGAGGTTATCAACTGAGGTTATATGTTGTATTATAAAGTGAATTAATTGCTTTTGCATTTACTGCACCTAAGTACTTTGAAGTACTTAGTACTTTTTCTCTGTATTAATAGTTGTGTAAAAAAATACATTTAATGTGAATTGCAAGATATATCTGTAGACTCATCTATATCGTATTTTAAAATTATACTAACTTTTCAAAGCATTTTCATTCTATGCTAATGATCCACCAAGTATTATGAATGCTTTCTCTACAGGTAACATTTTACATGCAAGTTTTATAGAGATTTTTCCTTTCTGCTGTCTCTTTAAGTTTCTTGTGAAGTCTTAACGCTCTGTGAAAATTGAAATGACTCATCTGAGGCAGTTCAAGACACAGTTTTGCAAGAGAGGTCTAAAGTACAACTTGCATTTTTCGGTTCTGCATTATGGCTTACAGCATGCTAGCTATAGTCTCACTCAGAATGAATAGAGAAAACTGGAGGAGATATGTAACAGTAGTATTTATTTATCTTTATCAGAAAGGCTTTTAATTTAGCTGGCAACAATGCCTTGCCAGGGAAAGTTCCTCAAAGCACTTTACTCAGATTTCAATAACTAACTGATGAGGCTTGGTTACCATCTTTTCCATATGTCAGGAACAGAATTTAAGATACCAATGAAATTGTTAGACTGCTGTATTCAAAAATGTAAACAAAGGTATTATTCTTTTCTGTTTTATTCATACTTAATTATAGAAATGCTTAACCCCTACCCAAAAAAACTAAGCAAACCAAAAAGCCCTGCACAGCATACCTTTCTGGTCTTGTTCTCTGTCCTTAGCTCTTCCCTACCTAAAATGAGAACTGTTGCAATTACCGACCTTCTGCAGAAGACTTGGAAATTGATAACTCAGCAGACATAATTAATAGCTTTTCCCACTTTGGGTCTGTGGCCCTAGGCAGAGATAAAGCTCTGAGATCATCCCATTCTCCTTTTCTACTACATAACTATTTCTGCTACAGCAGCACCTTGGAACTTTAATCAAGCCTGAGATTCCTTGATGCTACAGAGCATACAATCACAGAATAAAAAAGGTCTCTGCCTGAGTGCACTGATGCACAGAGTAGTAAAAAGAGAGACATGAGATGGGTAGAGATTGATGCAGAAACAAAATTAAAAGAGAAGTGATACTAGACAACCCATGACAGTCAGAGGTCTCTCTGTGTACATGTTCAGGTTTTTACACTGCAGAGGTTAAGTTTTGCAGGCCAGCTTGCAGAAGAAAGAAGTAACTTTTCAAACCTTTATGGGGAGCTGCTCTCCAGTGGCTGTGTGGGCGAAGGCCGTGATTGCACTTGCAGCTCTCTGCAATAGCAAAGCACTTGTAACTGTTCCAAAATCCTCAGTCGTGCTGCTTTGATGGTTGGTTTCCTTAGCAAAGGGTGCTTGAAAAGCAGAGCTATTTGTAATGTGTTTCCTACATTGCAGGACTTGAAGAAAGAAATGTCTCAATTTGCAATTTACATTTAAAAATTTACTACACTTTTGAACTGTCCTTAAACAGCCTGGTGTCCTAACACAGTGTTGGCTCTGTTACACACACGATAGTGTCTAAAGGCACAAGCAATGTATTTCAAACTGAAAACTAATTGCCAGCATAAAATTCTGCTTTGTTATCTATACTTTTTTTGTAAGTATATCTCTGCACACTTTGAGAGCCTATGAATATTATTCTGTTCATAATTATTCTTCCATGCAATTTCTTAAATACAGAAAGCGAACTTCTTCAAAGATAATTGCATTTTTAAATCGACAGAAGAGCGCCTCTGACAAAATTAAAGTTATTTGAATATGTAACAGGATCACAATACTTCTTGTGAGGATTTAAAGGTAAATGGACTGAGGAGGGTGAGAAGGATTGTTCTGAAATTGCTACTGTGCTTTCAGAGAACCCACAGGGTGTCCCCATCCATACAGTGTCACAAATCTGTGCTTTAGTTTGAGTAATCTCAATTAACCAACAGCAGTGCACTGGGGAAGTGAACTTGTCTTCAATATCAAAACAGAGGATAAAAATAATCTGTGCTTTTTCCAGAGCTGTTTCTTGCCCTTTATTTCAGCTGATTGCTTCTATTTTAACTTAAAGCCTTAGTGCCAGCTGTGCTATTTCTACATTAAGAAATAGCCACGGAAAACTAGACTTGATCTTTACATTTTTAGAGAGATATCTAATAGTCTTACTCCACTATTTCTTTTAAGTTATATTCTAAGTCATAGTACAGGAAAGTTCTATTATACGACCTGATGACATAGCTGTAACTTGGAACACTTTTTCTGCACCATGTTCTCTCACTAGCGTTTTTGCTTCATGTTGCAATAATTTATAACCATGATAATATCTATGAAGGCTATGCTTCTACTCCTCTCAAATTGGTATCAAGTTAGAAAAGAGTCTTTTCAACTTCTTTCCCAACTAGTCAGATGCACTGTGCTGTTTCAAATTAATTTTATGTCCCAATGAGGGAGTTGGCATTAATAGGGAAGTTAAACAAGATGATATCATAATAAGTTTTTTTCAGACAGCTTCTTTCTTAACATCTCTTTTTGTCTAAATGGCTTCCAGGGAAATAGGTTGCTCTAAGGTGAGTGCAAAGATGGTGGGGTAACTGTCAAGAGAGTAGGAATCAGTTGCTATTTGTCCTATTGGAATGATGTGTTAGTTGAAGGTTTTCATTGATCTTTGAGTCTGGAATGGTTCTGTATTTCAACAAGGGCCAGTGGAATAAATTATATGTTTGCTGAACTGTCCAGCAGGTGAATAGTAGCTACAAATTTCTTGGAAGATTTTTGATTCAGAAGTTCTTAGTAAACTGGAGAAATAATTATAGTTGATAGTAGGAGTAGTAGTAGCAGCAGTATTATTAGTAATATTGTTGAAATTTCTGTTTTATGTTGCCTTTTAAATATGTGCAAAGTTCTGTCCTTGGTAGGAATCCTCAAATGTGAAAACACAGGTTGGGGAATCACTCTTAAGTAGTACTAGTTCCTGAGAAAAGAATTCTGCTTACTGTGAATTATAACTGAATGGGAACCAAAAATCTGAGACTGCTATTAAACCAAACATTTTAGGAACTGGATAAAGAACACAATTTTTAATGCATTCAGTGGAACATATCTATTCTACCTAGTACTGTAGTATTAGTAGCAGCTGGAGTATTTTGTCCCCTTTTGGGTATCACACTGAATAAATACCATTGGAAATTTTACAGAAGAGAACAGTGAAATTTATTGCAAATTTTGAAAACAGATTAGATGAAAAGCTGAAAGAAGTGGTTGTTCAGTTTGGGGAAAAAAGCCCCTACAGAGTGACAGAAGTCTTTCAATACCTCTGTCTTATCTACAAATAGGAAAGGAGCACAACATTTTCTCTTCATTCTGGTTCTGAGGAGGAATTAATAGCAGGAAGCACAACACTAAAAAAAGGGCAGATTTAAGCAGTTTAGCTAAGCATCAAATATAACAGTAGGGGCAGTGAAGAATGGAAAAAAGATGAGCGTTTAACTGACAGTTTAAATCAATTGGAGAAATACACTGTGAAGGATTTAGAAATAATTAATTCTGTCATGGAACAGGAGTTTGGTCTGGATAAGTTTACAGTGTACTTTTCACCCTTGTTTTCTTTTGTATTCCATGTTGTATAAAAAATAAAGGTAACTCTTTAGCATAATTTCTGAATTTACTTATAAAAGACAAACCAGAGGACAGTAAAAGACAAAGCTAGGAGAAGATATCTTTTTTTCATTTTAAAAAGGAAGTGTAGTTCAAGGAAAATTTGTTTAGTTGAATGATAACTATGAAATTTGAATGAAATGGAGTAAAATGACATGGATTCTCTACAAAAAATTAAAGATGAAGAATTTACAGCAGCAATGTAGGATCTCAGTACAGAATAGCTGTTGCATTCTAAAAGTAGGCTAGCTAGCTTTCTCCACTTATAAAATTCATTGGGAATGTCATTGTACTATAGAGATATAACGTAAGGTTTGGTCCATAGTGCTGCACAATTCTTTAAGGATAAACATAAGAAAAAAAATGCTTAAAATTGGGAACTAACTAGCAGAAGGAGAAAGCCATAGAACTATATTGAATATATCAGTGAAAAATCATAGAAAATCCTGTGAAAATAATTATATTGTAATGTCTGTTTGTCCCAAAAATATATGATACTAAAGTGCTGAAGAAACAGCCTGTACTTGCTTACCAACCAGAAGTAAAATCTGTTCTCTAACGCATGGCTTGCTCATGCACTGCCATATTTCATCCTTTCTTCCTCAGCTGATGATATATAGGTCTGTCAGTGGGTTAATGAGGTTTTCTTAGAAAGGATTTTCTCCTTTAATGAAATATGTAAATAAAACAAATTCAACTGGAAAAACTTCAGCAACCTGTAAATTCTTAGAGAATCAAATAAAGGGCAAAAATTATTTTCAGTTTTTCTTTTCACTGCACTTTAAAACATTTGTGCAAAGTGAGTAATTATCCTCTGAAGCCCAGATGGACATTGGCAAACCTGTATGCACATAGTCAGAGTCTATCCCTATAAATTCCCCAGGTGAAGTTTGTGAATGTTCGGGAGGAAACCATACATCACTTCAGCAGTACTCAGTGAAGAAAAAGGGGAAAAGAGACTAGCTTTAAACCAATTCCTACAAATGATCCTTTGGTTTCTCTGGAGAGCCAAAGAGAGAGAGTGCCTTTTCCAGTTTGTTTATTGACATTAGAACTCCCCAGAGGCTTTCCATCGACACATTCCCAGTTTGCATCTTCTACAGAAGTTTCACACAAGTTTCAACCCCAGATGGTGGCTTTGGAAAGGGGGTGGTAAGAAGGGAAGACAAATAAATTCTTGAGGAATAGTGGGCTGCTATCCATTTTTGTTTCTAAACAGGATCTTACTGATTTTTTTTTTAAATGCCTTTTCAGTTCCTTTGCTGTAGGGATAGCTAAAATCAATTGACACTGTTTTGCTGATGCTTAAGTAAATCAAATTAGAAGTCTTAGGTTTTTATTGTTTTGCTGGGGGCGGGTGGGGGGGCTGGTGTTAGTATCATTGCATACTACTGTTTATTTCCCAGAGAGTTGCAGATAGAAACTAGCGGTTCCACTGGTGATCCCAAGGGGAGGGGAAAGGAAAAGAAATTAAAAAATATCTCTATGGAAAGATCAACGACTCAGAAAATTTTACTCTAATGGAAATAATTGCAAAGAAAACGTACCTGTGCTCTTAGAGAATGGGATGTGTTTTGTGTCTTGAAGCATCAAGTAGAACATATGGAGTCAAATAGGAGGTCAGAGAAAATGTTAAAAGGGAAAGAGATATTGGGTTTTATTTCCTTTAGAGCTAGCCTAGCTTCAGATTTTCTTCGACAGTGGATTTGCTCTCTAAATGGCATAGACAATCCTAGAGAGTGACAAAACTCTACTTGAGTATTTCTTCTCCATAAAGAGACTTGGTACCAACCCTCTCTCTTATTCAGGAAATGAGGTCCACATGGTTTCAGCTGAATCTGGTCTGTTTCAGTAGTAAGGTCACCAAAGCAACATGTGTCCTAAATCCTTCATTTTCACATGCATCACCAAAAGAATTGCAAGAGATGATAATGTGCTATAGTGATGTTACAGGAATGGCAACAGCACTTTATTAGGGACGCTAGAACAGAATGAAAGGACAAGAGGATTATAGCATGATAGATAAGTTCTTATTGTTAATATAAAAGAGAAAACTGCCTATCTTGTGGTTTAAATTTGAAAATTTGCTTGTGCTTAGAAATGCACTTAGTACAATTATCATTAAAATGTGGTAACAAATCAAATGAGAGAAAATACAGAAATTATTTAAAGAGTTTATTATGCTTACCTGATCCATAAGTGGAAAGATAATGTTTGAAAAGCTCAATTAAAAATTTCTTATTATCATCTTGGAAATTCTAATTCTAATTATCATCTGTTGAAAACTTCATTGCTGCCTTATATATATATGTATATATATATATATGTATATATATATATATATATATACATATATATATATGTATATATATATATATATATATATATACATATATATATATATACACACTGCTGTTTCTAGTATAACATCAAGTTTCACCCTTTGAGTTTTGTAGATTTTTCTGGTCTTTGAAGACCCTTTTGCTGTCAACAATCCAGTTTCTTTCTCAGTCCAGGAAATTTAATACATCTTGAGCATTTGAAATATCATTTCTGTTGAACCACTTTTACCTGCTTAATTTCAATATATGGCCAATATTCAGTAGTAAATGTTGGGGATTTTCCTCTTGTATGTGCTTGAGAATATTTCTAGCATTCTGGAATATTATTCAAATATCTAAAGCTAACCACACATGTAAATTCATTGTCTTTGTGATAGCTGAACTCTGTAGAACATGAAGATTTTCAGAGACTGTATTGGTGGAAATTGTATGCTTAATCATGAATTATCTGATTTACACATAATTATTTAACTGTAAAAATTAAAAATTATGCCATGAAGTCATATTTTCAGATATAGGACAACTGTATGTTTTCTGGCAAAATTTAAAAAGAAAATATTTCTAAATTTTTTTTACTCTGGTGATTCCTGCTCCAGTTTTCAACTAATTAAAACATGACCAGTGGTTATAAAGCAGTATAAGGCATGAAGGAAATGACTCATAAAAAATTAAGGGAAATTAAACAATGACAATCACTATGATAGTTTTACGGTTTTCTGCTCAGAGAGAAAGAACTAGAGTATGTGAAATAAGTACATAACAAGAAATATCACCAAGGTAGTAAGGTATGTACTGTAAGTCTCTTACTTGCTAGAAATAAGGCACCCTTTCTCTTCTCCTGTGAAGGCTCATATACTTGTATCAAGCTATAATGAGGGCACAAAAATAGAGACAGATATTTCAGAGATGTCTAAAATGATGCCAAAAAGTGCAAGAATAAGGTTCCGATGCTCTCTTAGTCAGAACTGCACATACCAGGCACAGCTCCAAGGAGCCTGGGGGGAACCCTGGCAGTCACATGGGCAGCCACATTTAGGGTGGGTGTAAGGCTGCTAATCAGGGCTCTATGGCAATAGGGCAGAGTGGAGTTGGTGGCATAATCTGGCAATTCTGATACCCTCTGTAACTGTCTACCTTACACTGGGAGCCCGTCTGGCTTTTTGAGGAAGAGGAAGGAAGGAAGGAATACCTATTCCTCCCTGCTGTCTTGGGGACAATGCCTTGCTGATCTCTGGACCACAGGGAATATTACCGGCATATACACATTTTCCTGATTATTGTCCTGACCCAGGAAGCCACTAAATTACTCCCTTATTGCATTGTGATATAATGTATAAATGTGATTAAGATATAGCTCAAAGGAGATACTGTAATTAGCATGAAATAAAATTACATTAGAGACAAATAAGATATCTTGGTAATTAACTAGAGTTTCCTTAAGTGTTGTTTGCTAATACATAAATGAACAAGGAGAAAAACTGCGCACAGGAAGGTTGCATGAAATGGTGATACTGGAATACCTGGTAATGGAATTTCTTCCTATTTAATAAATATGCTCTGTAGCATCAAAAGAGCTACTGATTTTTACTGATAAACACAGGGCTGGGTTGCAAATCACTAGGAATGACAGATAGTATTTATTCAAGAAATGTCTCAAGAAATCTAGTTGAAGCTAAAGATATATGAATATGGCTGGGGAGGAGACAAGTGAACACAAAGTAATTTTTGTCCTCAATTTTATTTTGAAGAATGTTTCATATTTTAAACCATGCAATTGATAAATCACTATAAAGAGTAGGAACTTTCAGGAAAATAATTACTTGGATCCAGTATTTGTTGTAATAAAGATCTGTACCAACATTTGTAGAACAAATAGTCAATTTTACTCCCTGGGTAAGCAGTTTAACTCTTTCAAGCCCTGCATGGTCTAGAAATACAAATCAGTGAGGGAGAACATGGTAATTCAGGGCCCTATTCAATTTAAAGGCATGCAAGAACTAGGAAGCCTTAAGGTTCTATGAAATAACTACTATTTGAATAATAATCCAAACTGAATCTGTGTTCCTGAAATGCAGTGGAACAATTTTTTTTTTTGTAAGTAAAGGTCCAAATCCCTAAGGGTGTTCTCTGTTTGCCTTCTTGAACAGCAGAAAACGTCTGGATTTTACTTGTCTGGAATATTAGTAGAGAAAAGGCTGAATGTAAGAGAAATCAGCGACCAGAAGTTCCAGGAATGTAGCCAATTTTTTATTATAGTCAAAGATTGTGTAGCTGATTCAAAGATTAGTGTGCCTCCAGGATATTTTTCCAAACAGACACTGGGGAAATTAGGAGGAATGAGCTAAAGGTGTGAGGTTAGACTGCAATGCATTACATCTGCCCGGCCATTCTTTTTCAGAAGCATGGCCTTGAGTCATTTTAGTCTAGTGAACCTTTGTATGAAATAAAGAGCAGCACAAGAATTGGGTGATGCAGTTCAGTTCACACCTTCACTTAGTTCATTTTAACTTCCCTAAATGTCCTTTTGCAGATGGGTCCAAATTCTTGGTCAGTGATATCATAATGTCATGGAGGAGAGCAAAGAAGAAAAGACAGCAAATCCAACTAAAGGGTTCAAGGTTTGGTAGGGAACAAACTGCATTCTTTAAAGGTGTTGAGGATTTGACAATATAAACAGGTCTCCCCACTTTATGCATTAAAAATTAAAATAAAAATATTCCAAATCCCACATAATTACTAAGTGTATAAGAATTTATTGCTTCTCAGGACTTAGGTACCCTTTACTAAAGAAACTAAAGTGCAATATAGCAAATCACATCCTAAGTCATTGACTGAGGTGTGGTGTACTCTTATTGTCTATTCTCCTGGAGTGGTGGACTCACATCCAAACATGTCTCTTAATGACCTCTCCCATTTCATATATTTGCAAGCATCAGATTCTCTCAGCTGTATCAGTAAGTTCACAGAGCTCAGTTAATTTAATTCCAAAGAAGTTACTACAATCACTCTTTCACTGAGCATGAAAATATAGTATATGATATAATAATATTTTTTCAAGGACATATATGTGGGTTGTTTTTTTTTTTTGCTGTCTAGTCTCCTTAAGCTCTTTCCCAAGTCAACAGCAACTCCATTTTATTTATAGTTGCTATGAAGCCAATAATTTAATTTTTTTTTTTTTAAACCAGAAAAGAGAAACTATTTGCAACCATAGACTTATAAGTGTTTGGGGTTTGAATTTTTAAGAATATGCTATACCGTCCTGCAGAAGGTATGAGCCAATAGGTGATATTCATATCTTCCTCATTTTTTTTTCTATCAGTTTTCTTCATTGTTAGCTGACCTTAACAGCTGGGTTAAGATCAGTTTAAACATTCAGGATTTGTAATAATTTCACCTGTAAAGAGTAATGGCAGAATGCAAGGACACTGTCAGATAGATGTTTGAAAAATAGCTAGAAATTAGAGTGAATGGGATTAAGTATCTTTAAGGAAATCTTTTCTGTAACCCTTTTCTAAGGGAATTTAAAGCTGCTAAGCAGTGGTTTTGCTTTGAAAAATTAATACAGTTGAAAAATAAATGCTGAAGTCAGTAATGTCTCCAGCAAAAAATATATTTAAGACATCTAAAATTTGTCAGCTGGCAAAACACCTATTCAGTATTTAGTCTTGTGAAGTTCAAGAGGACCCATTTTAATTTTTTATTTGTTTTTAATTATGGAAATTAAAATGCTTTTTGAAAGAATTAACAGAAAGCAAAGCAAAGTTTCTAAATAAATTGACATGTCCCATTTGTAAAAGCCTATTAATCACTCTTTGTCTGAATTTGCATTCTAGGTGTGGAACATATGATGTTTTTTAGACATCTAACCATTGCATTCATATGGACAGAGGCTGAGGCAATGGCCAGTAGCCCAGAACTAGACATCTGATTGAATCTGTGTCTCTTCTCCAGATTTATTCTTCAGGTGGGAGGCTAACAGGACCCTTACAAATCCTGTCACAGATTACTGAATAGACACTGTTTCTAAGAAATAGTATGCTCCTACTTTGGGAGATGGTTCATCCTTTCAGGTTTCCTAACTCTTGTAAGGAAGAGGAGGTCCTTTATCTTGCCTGGCTGATGCAAGCTGTTGGTACTCCCATCCTCCTGCTGTAAATTTATTTTTTTATTTTATTTTCATCTGTTTCTTATGGAGCTTAAGGTCACCTTGTTTATGTACGAATGCATTTTCTTTACTATAATCTTCATACTATTGCATTTTCTCCTGGAACTGCTGAATCATTAATTTTCTTTAGTGAGTCATTTGTTATACAGGTAAATAATATTTCATAGGATAAATTCAGCATTTAAAAAAACTAAAAAAAAAAATCTTTCAAAATAATTAAATAACCAGTTATTTTCTAAACAGAGCTAAGCTATCAGTGCAATCATCATGATGGAAAATTTAGTGTTTGGGTCCCTTAAAAACAGACATTTAATACTGCTTTGCTCTCTGCAATACATTTTCTCTCTGCATACATTCTGCATAGATCATACATACAACTTTTGTATTTCAAAGTTTCCCTACATGTGTCCATATATTCAAACTCTTATAAACTCACACACAGAGGTATTTCAGCAGCTTTTAGTCCTTCACCTGATATCAGACAGCAACGGAGCACACTAGGTTCTTAATAACTATACCTCTAGAAATTCTACATATTTCTTTTTTCTTTTTTTGTAAGTCTTCCGAGGTATTTGAAAGGCACTATGCCCTTCATGTTCCAAAATCAAATTCCTGAAGTGTAAGGAGACAAAAATGGGAGACAATGAAAATGATGAGTACAACAAAGTGAAAACACTCTGTCTTCATCTATGATGTTATAAACACTTCAGAAAAACATCCAGGTATTTTTTTTTTTTTTAGCAGGTAGACAATTCCTTTTTTGGTATATAGCCATATCCTATCAGTCCCTACCTTCATATTTCAGTCAAGTTTAAATAGTGGGGGCATGATCATACTACTTCCAGAGAAGAACAACAGTCCCTAGAGAAACCAAAAGGAAGTTCTCTTCAAATAGTAGAAGTTTTGGTTCAGTGGCTAATCCAGAAATGTTGCATAGTGAAGAAGGGAAAGATTGCAGTTATATTTGAGGTTCTTTTTCATATTTAGTGGGGATGTTTGCTTTTATTTGTGTAATTCCAATATGCTTCAGGAGTTAAAAGAAGTTTAGAAATAAAAACATATTTAAGTTTAAATACTTCCCCTTGGAAAAGTCAAATGAAAAAACCAGTATTATTTTGAACTCACCTTCTTGGCTTGGTGGTTTTTTTTGTTGTTTTTGTTGGGTTGTTTGTTTGTTTGTTTGTTTTGTTTTGTTTCTGTTTTGATTTGGTTTTGGTTTTGTTTGGTTTGTTGTTGGGTTTTTGTTGTTTGGTTTTTGTGGGTTTTGTCTTTTTGGTTGGTTGGTTGGTTGTTTATCCTTTTTCTTTTCTTTTTTTTTTTTTTTTTGTTTAACTTTGAATTTGCTGATACTATATCCAAATTCAGGAAATTGCACTTCTTAGAAAATTTATTAATGCCAACTGGTTATGCTCAGATCTCTCTAAAACTGCTTCTAGAGTTAGAAATTAGTTAGGTGAATCATCCAAAGACTAAAAGACCAAAGTGACTGTATTTCCTCCATTAGGTTGTTAAAGACATCGTGGATGAATTCAGTGACATACATAATATTATGTATTACTGAAATGGGTATATAGTGATGTACTCCTAAATAATTCTGACATTATCCCATTTTACAACATGCACTTTTTTTCCTAAATTTGCACTGTAATTCTCTGTTGTCAAGAACAATAAGTCAAACCAAGTTCCTAAGCTCACATTGTGATTATTATCATCTACTCTCTCTTACAGCCAAGAAATGCCTATGAGTAAGTGCTAAATGTTCAGCATTTCAGAGGGAAAATATTTTCATTGAAGCAGATGCTTCATGAGCCTTAAACATTTCCTGAAAGAGTTGCTACTCCCCAGAGGATAAATAAAAGCTTTACAAACCAATTATTTCTTTGAAATGAGTATGACTACCAGTATTATTTTCTATGCAACCCAGTAAAATAAAATTACCTTCTATATGAAATGAGTTATCAGTGTACAGAGGGGATTTATTCCTTCAAACTAAACGTTCTGCTACAATCACAAAAGTGTCTCCAATGTTCATTAGCTTGTTTATGTGAACATCTGATTAATTGCTTCCATCACATCAACCTTCCTGCAATGGCTTTGATATTTATTTAATGAGTTGGGTTTTTTTCAGTTTCATAAGTGTCTGAGGAAGTACTAGACTATGAGAGTCTATCAGTAGCATTTAGAATATTTAATTGAAATGAACAAGATGAACTAATAATTTACCGCAATAGCATTAATTATACGTCACATTTTTGTGACATATTACTGTGATTAATCTCTGCTATGGGTACTAGGTACCAATGAGTTGCAACCCATTTAAACAATATGTCTTTAACATTAAGATATAATATTTAATTAACTGAAAAATGAGTACTTTTTTTAAAAAGAATTAAGCATAAGTGATACAAAATGTTACAAAAAAAATTAAATGGAGGCTCAAATTATGAAGCAGAGAGCCAAAACACATTATTTTGTAAAAGGAAAAAGGCTTAGAATATAACTGCAATAAGGTAATAGTATAATAAGTTTTGTCACTTTGGTAGTTTTACTGAAACTGCAATATTAGCTAATGATCCTATATCAGACACATTACATTAGTTACCTTTTTCAACCCCTCAAAAATACTTGTAGTAAACACATTAAAACACAAGAAACAGCTCTCTTCTAAACTGAAATATTTACTTCACAGTCATCACTGTAATTCAGTCACTAGATTTAGACTCCTCCTTTCTTTGTAGACATCTTAGTTTAAATGAGAAAGCTTTCACACCCTAAAGGCAACAGTCTTGAACTGTGAATGAAAACTACTTTTGTGTCCACTGGAATTGCATTGCTAAATGTTATGATTCCGTTATATTAGAGAGCAACAAAAAGCAGCTTATACAGAGGTTTGAGTAGAAGCTTCTGGTTCACTCTGGGAAACCTGTAGATGTTTTTCTTTCTTTTTCCCTTCCTTTTCTTTTTTTTTCTCTTTTTGATTTGTATTTTCTTCAAGTTATTTGTAAAAGATGCTAAAGCCTATTGTAAAAGCAAAAGAGGAATTTTCTGCTTGGACTGTTCTAGGGTCAATGTAGATGCACATTAATTGTAACTTAACAATCCCAGTCCTTAGCTGTCTGGGGCTGTATCCAAAGCTTACTGACGTCAATGGGAACCTTTCCACTGCCTCCATTTTGGCTCAGGTCCTAAATTTCTGTGGCAAAATATAATGCTGTGAACTAAGCTGTCACAAAAAAAAAATAAGTACTGCAACTCTTCAAATCTCAAAATAGCAGAATGTGTACAGAATTCACAGTAAGAATTGTATTGCTATTCTGGGATGCTCAAGCAGAAAAATACTGCTGCTTTTACCTCCAAATTACTGGTTTTCCTCTATAGAATAAAATAGCCTATCTCAGTCACGTATGTTCTGTAAAGGGAGAAAAAATTCACTTTAAAACTGTCTCATGATGCTGCTTCCTAGGCAATTCTAATGAGATTAGGAACGTTGAAAGGGTGATGAAATAATTTTTGTGCTTCTCAGTAGTAAATTTAGTAGAAGAATTAAGCCACATACTTCTCAGTTGCCATACAGTTCAGTTGCCATAGAGTCATTTCACAAAAGTAAACTGAAATTTTTCCCTCGCTGTTTCTGAGTAAAATGATTCCTGCAGTCAGAGAATTTAAGGATAGCATGGATTATTAGGAATTTAGTTTTCTGAATACTATACTGGTTTTGTATAGTAATTCCTGCTTATTGCCTTTTTGTTCATTGGAACTTTTTAATGACGCATCTGGACTTGTGTTCAAAGTAACAAGGCTCATTATGTTTGCTTGATAATTGCAACCTAAGATGGCTTTGCTGTTGCATCAGCAACCTTTAATTAATAGTAATTGTTCTGTATTAAAAGATAAAACACTGAAAAGGTCATAAAAGATAATTACACCTCAAATAATATATACAATATCTTGTTAATGTTTTAACATGAAGCTTACAAAAATGTAACCAGTTCAGCTCATTCTATGACTACACTTGTGTATTGCATCTATCTGGTTGTCAGGGTAGATATTTGTTGGAAAATAAAGGATTGTGGGATGAAAAAAAATTTAGATGAAACATACTTGTCTGACATTATGGTAGTTTATTTTAGCACTAAAACTGGATTTGCCAATGGTTATGGGGTTTGTCAAATTTCTTCCCACTTAGGAATTGCTGCCTTTTGGAGTCAATGAGTAATTAAAATGTGATACTTAACATAGTTAAGAAACTTGCTGTCCTCTGGGCTTGTAGAGAATAATTTCAAGAACTTCAAGCATTGTTTTATCCACAGGAATGGTATTTAACATAATTTAGCAAACTGGGGAGGGTAGCACTGAAAGTGGGCAATGTTACACAATGTATTTTGGGGGAAAAACAAGGCTGGGCTCTCAAATTTCTGCAGGATTTGGGAATCTGATATAAGGTTTACTTTTTCTGCCAATAGAGACAAGTGGAGTTAAAGAGCTAAATACTGCACATTATTGCCTGGCATCATTCTGCACACAAGCTGTGAATCACAGGGCACTATATAAAGAATTTTTAATTAAAGTTCATTATTCTCCACTCACCTTACAGTGCAAGATATTATTGTTCTGGAGCATGATTCACTCACTTTCTACATGAAGGTAAACCAAAAATGCAAGGTTTGGTAAAAAGATCAATAATAGCAAATGAGGAGATAAAAGAACTTCTCAGATATTTCCTGTGAACATTCCTTTCCTTTTTTTCCCCCCTCTGTTGTAGGGAGAAGGGTTTTTTGCAAGGCTGTTCACTCAAAAGTGGTGTGAGCTATATATAGCAGTATTTACTGCTATGATAACACCTCAGCAAGCACTTTTTTCTTTGCACATCTAAGCCTGTCTGGACCATTTTAGACTACAAATAACTCTGCTGCTGCTGTTAAACGTGACGAGTTTTTCTCTCACACACTCTCCACTCAGAAGTGCAAACTCTTTTTGCAGAATTTCCCTGAGATAGCAGGTATCAGTATACTTGAAATAGGGACACAGTGTCTCAGAGAGGGCTGCCACGAATAAAGTAGAAAGGGGATTATGTATGTAAAGCTTTGCTTCTATAAAAAACTGCAAAATAATAACTCATGTTTCTAGTTGCTAATGGGAACATTGTAAATACAGGTTTATCGTTTTCAGACAAACTCCAGAAACACTTCAGCATCTGTAGTTATAGGGTAGATCCAAAGAAGTCTGTTCTCAGTAATAATATTTTTCAGTGTATTTTAATTCTGCCAGTAAGAATTTTTAAGGGTCCAGTCTGGTGCAACAAAAAAAGTAAAACACCGAATCTGACACAGAAGTATTTTTTTACATAAGAATGTTGATCCTTTTGTTAAAAAAAACCCCAAAGCTCCTCAAAAATCAACTTAAAAGAGTAATCACAATTTACAGGGCAGGTATTTCATTGGATCAATTAAATTAGAAGACTATATGATTAACTGTTTTGGTTGAGTTTTTTTCCACTTATTCTCTATTTATGTGAGAAAGCTAAGCTCTAAACCTAAGCTTTAAAAATTAAGTCTTTTCAAACTGAAATGGAAAAGTGCTTTTTAAATGATGGCTTAATGTTACTGAAAACTCATAGGCATTAAGGATGCCCTTTTCCCCTGGGAGAAGATAAACTCACGCTGAAATCACTCTGCTTCTAACCAGCACAAGTGCATTAGGTTTTGTTTGTTTAATCCTGATTTAGGTGGTTATATCCAAGATTATGGTCATGTCCTTAACAAATAGAACTGCAGGTAAATCTAAAGCTTTAATTTGAAAGGTAAACAGTAACAATTCAAAGTACAGATATAACAGTTATAGATTTTATAGATGTGGAGTAATGGTCTATGAATATATAGATAATCAAATATGACAAGCCTCAACTTTTAAAATAAAATGTGAAGCATTGAAGATAAGGTATAATGATTTGCATTCCCAGGCTCTGTAAGTCAAACTACAAGAAAATCACTGCTGATTTTTGAGGGCTTTTTGTTTTCAAGCTAGCTGCTAGCATACAAAATCCACTCTTGATTGCTCGGCTTGATGTTCCACTTGTATTTAATCTTTCAATGAACAGCAGTAGAGATGCAAAGTAATGTGAGGAAAGCACTTCAGTGATTTATTCTATATTCTGAAATGTGAGATTAAAAAAGAATTACAGAAAACATTTGCCTATTTTGTGGGATGACAGAGTGATTTTAAAATCACAACTCTTTTGGAGAAGATAGCAATATTGTATATCTCAGTGTTGCTTTTTTTCCCAAAGAAGTAAAGGTAAGAATATTTTTTTCACTGTAGTGAGTTTTAGTCTTAATATTAACTCCATTTATAAACAGTAACATAAGTCTTTGATGAATATTCTTGACTGGTAAGATTAGTAGCACTTTGAATATTTTTTTTTTAATCATGTGGGATGAACCAATAGAGTAAGACTCATGTAGCTTTATTTTATAATGGGAGATTCTAAATTGGAAGCTTTGCAGTTTTTAGTTGCAGACTGCCTAGTGGTCTGACTGAATGTCAGAGTCGCAGAATCACAGAATCACAGAACAGGCTGAATCACAGAATGTTGGAAAGGACTCACAAGAATCATCACATACAACTCTCAGTAGATTGAAGAGGGCCTTTTGCATTTGCATCCAAAACTAATAGCCCAGTTAGGATGGTAGTTTGGATATAAGATTGGAATGTCATTTTGATGGCCTTTTGAGCATTACACACAAAATCCTTCTGTGGATTTTAAACAAATTTCATTTTAAAAAAATTTTTCCATCTCCTGAGGTATTTTTTTAAATAAATGCTGAAGTCTTATTTCACAATTTAGTTACTGGTCAAAGTCTAAAAGGATGGTGCTCTAAGAAACCTTTTTTATCTATTTGAAAACTGTTAGCAAAAATCAGGTTTCTGTAAAATAAAATAATTCTCATATAGGAACATTTTATTTTCTTTCTTTTTTTTAATGAAATCTAAGATTCACTAGGGAGATTAATATGAGATGAAGATAACTAAATAGATTTTAGAAAGAATCTCAAGAGTTAATGTAAGAAGGAAGAAAAGTAATAAAATAATGCATCTTTACAAGCAGAAGTTAAACCTGAACCAAGAATAAATTTAAAATACTCTTGTGGTGCAAATCAAATGTTTCACACAACACGTTAAACACTAGAATATAGACCACGATGGAAGTGAAAGGCTCGGTATGTCCTGAGTCATCCAGGCTCCTGTCAAGAGCTTTAAGAGGTACAATGTGGCAGCACTGGTGGAGGGGGCTTGTTTGTCGCTGTCCATGGTGCTATTGGACAGCACCTGAATATGTTGTCAGCCAGGAGCATGGTAATTGTCATTGTTAGGAACAGTCGTTCTCATTTTCATTGATATATTATGACCATGATCTTCAAATGCATAATATATTTCCATCACAATATGTCGTTCCCTTCCTCTTAATTCTTTTGGTCTCAAGCATACTGCCAGACACAACATTAATTTCTGTGTATTCAAAGCACCGATTTGTTATGGAAATGTGTAGGTTTTCAATGGGAATGCTTTTAAGGGTAACTATTAAGACCAAATTTATGACTCTTAGTAAATGTTAAGATCTTTAGAAAACATAGTGTATCTCTCCTGAACAATAATCAAATGCCTTTGAAAAGGAGGAGGGAAGAGGCAGAACATGAATGGTTGGAAGGGCGTTACATAAATGGAGACTGAAAAGAAGGAGATACACACAGTATGCCGAAGTACCAGATTCTGCTAGTTATAATTTTTTTCCAGTAACACCAACCTCAATATCTCTTCATCCATATCATCTGTCAATATCTGCAACATTTTACTTGATATTTCTGTGCTTTTTAATTTTTTTCATAGTTCTTTCTAACAGCTATTGCCCTAAGATGAGTTAGCTCTTCATCAGAACTTCCTGCCATGTGACGAAGATGGAGAAAAACACACATATGTAAACTCCAGACTTTCACTGGTTTGGGGAATGTTGCTTATGTACCAACATGTACCAGTCACCACTCTCACATTAATAAAACAGGTGAGGGCTCATGTTCAGAGTGAAACATGTTCAGAGTGAAACAGCCCTAAGTGAAATGGGTATGTTGTCCGGAGAGGCTGGTATGTAATGCTCTTGGGAATGTTTTCTTGCTGCCCATCTGTTTTGTTACCAATACGGCAATTGCAGTAAGTTTCTTCTGAATGTCTGCATTCCTTCTGACACTGTGAGAAAGAGACCAAACCTTTCAGCTAAGGGACTTTCCCAAATCCAGTCAGGTAATGAGAATTCAGTGCAAACTTGTGCTGATTTGTCCAGCCTACAGAAAAGTTCATGACTGCTGGAGATTGCTCATGTATACATTTTTCTTTCTAATATCTATCATTATTTCACTTTGGATTCTTAAAATATATCTTATTTATATGATGTTTGAAAGCCAGTTTTATACTCTTTGTGATCCTCACTGTCTTATATCAATGAGCACAATCAGTAACAGCTTATTTGTTTTTCCCACTAGCCTAATTTATGGTTTATGTCTTTTGGATACAAATCTTGCTGGCATTATGTTCTCTTTTAGGTTTTTAGAAGCAAGCAATTCAGAATGTGAAACATTTAAAGGCTGAAGGTTAGGTACATGACACATTTATAAGATCTACTTTTCCTTTGAAACAGCTCAATTTTTATTAGATTTCATGAAGCACTTGAAGCCCTTTGAGCCCTACATAGCACAGCTGCATAGTAGCTATAAAATCAGAAGATAAATGGAACTCGTTTCAAATACTGCAAATCATATTCTTATATAAAATTGATCACTCTAAAATTATATTATTAAAATCTTGTAACCTTCAAATGTTTACAAGGACATGTAGAACAATGGGCTGTTTGAAAATAGTATATTATTGAAAAATGTATTTCTACCATTCCTTACTGGAAATTAGAGCTAAAGCTTTCCCTGAAAATCACACCAGTAATAAATCTAGGGTTCTTTTTAAACGTTTCTATATATTACTAATTTGAATACTTGTAAAATGCAAGGAAAGTTATATTTTGTATATCATGAGAGCAGAATATTTCAGAATTTGTGGATATTTTATGCTCCATTGGACTGTTGCATTGTACAGTATGTAATTGTGACATGAATCAAACAGTGAAGTGTGACATTAATAAAAATTTATTACTATATTGTTCATTTTGTGTTGCAGTGTTCAGTCTCAGAGGTTCTCATTACAGAAACCATAAAAAGGCTCTTTTTTCCCTGCTATTTAGTCCTCTAAAGCTCTTAATTTTGAAAAAAAAGTTGCTAAACAAAAGTGAGAGTCCTTAGACTTTTATTTGAGGCTAGATAGCCCAGAAGGTAGCCAGTTCTGAGCTATGGCAGTTTCCTAAGTATCAAGGTCAAGGCTTGAAGCACAAAAAGAAAGCTGTTTGGTAAGCATTTTACATTCTTATGAGACATTCAAAAGACAGACACATCCCAACACATTTGCCAGAATCAGAGGAAGTAGCAAATGTGATGACTAAATGTGTCTAAGAAAGCAAAGAGATATTATGGAGTTTAGCTCCATGTCTTCACAGTGAAACATAATTTGGGAGTGGCTTGTGTGCTAAAAATGTTATAGAAATGCTAATTTTTCACTATCACTTTCTTCTCAGAGGAGTTACTTACCTACAAACACATGCTGAAATTCAGCAAAATGACAATATTATTAAGGACCAAATCCTCCCACTATTTTCCTGAGGTTATTTGTTGATTCAGTGGAAATACTAAATTTTTTTCACTATCCAGAAGACAACCCACACAGAGATTATCTGTCACTCATTTACCAAATGTCTCCAGAGGAGGACATAAGTGCGGTACTATTTGTTGATTTACTCTCTGACAGTGAGAAGGACAAACAAAACTGTGTAGAACATCAGAAACAGTAAAAGATAAATATAAATGCTATATGAATCTGAACAAAGCCTGCAATGAGGTTGAAATCATCAGACTCCTAGTTATCTTGTCTGATGAAGCTCTGCTTGTCAACACATATAAAGTTTTCAGACTAAGCTTGTGGACTAGCCTGGCATTTTAGTGTAGAGAGGAATATCATAGGAAAAGTGAATTTGTCCACTCCAGATAAGTCTGAGTGTGATAAGATAAGATAAGAGGAAAAATGTGGAAAGAAAAGGGAGAGGGGAAATTATTGAAATCAAAAAAAGAAAACCTACAACAAAAAGTAGATACTAGAAATATGGCTGGGCTATAATTGATGACTATTCTGAGGGAACATTGGTTTTAATAATAGCTGTCAGAAACCTTTAGTGTACCTATGTAGCTCAAATCTGAAATTATAACCAAAGCTGAAGAAAAACTGAATGTGGCTTGAATACATATTTCAACAGGAATGTTTTCTCCACTTATTATTGAAGTTAAGAGCTCCCTGATTTACCCCACATTAGCTCTAGCTCCTTCATATGAAATACCTGAATTATTTTTATTCTCAACCACTTGATAGCATTTGTGTGAGGCAGAAAAAAGAAGAAAATACATATCTGGGTGATACCTCTTCATGCTGAATGCCGCAGTAGGTTTGAATTCAATTCAGGAGAGCCAGCTGTGAACTGATCCTTTTTCTTTGCGCAGAGAAGCAAAATTAGGGGTTT
The DNA here is from genome assembly GCF_003031625.1 of Empidonax traillii. Classification (NCBI taxonomy): domain Eukaryota; kingdom Metazoa; phylum Chordata; class Aves; order Passeriformes; family Tyrannidae; genus Empidonax; species Empidonax traillii. Next base: position 1,400,589 of record NW_020955228.1, on the reverse strand, counting down.
GTGCATGAAAAGAAAAAATCACTGGTACATGTAACTTACATGAGGAATTCCAGGTGCTTTTATGGTGACTAGGGGATTGAATATAATATGTCTTTAATGTAAAGATAAACAGTGTCATTATCCCATTCCCATGTTCCCTTGCATGGGAGATGGTGGTTGTTGACCATCAAAAACTGTTGTGACTTTACATGATCTGATCTTCTAACTGAAGACTTTTTGTTTTCTTTCCAATGTATTATCTGTTTTATCCAGAGTGAGGTTGTGCTTTGCAGTGATTTAATGTTGCCTCCCATAACAGCATATGGGCATATACCTAATTTTCATCAGTCCTACATTGCATTTAATTCTTAAATGAACATACTTAAGAAAGTTCTGCCTTAAATGTGAGTTGTTCCATGTTCTAATTGAAGGATCAGTAAATTTTATCATTCCTCAAATATCAAATGTTAGAAAAGGATTACAAAGATGCTTAATGATCAGTATGATCATATGATTGAATGATCAGTACCCTTTGTGATTTATTGATTTATGGTTTTTAGAGTCTGTGTGTTGGTTTGAGCATTTCTGGGAAGCAAGGAAGAGTTTCACATGCATTTTAAGGTTAAAGAGATGTTGTAATATCTCATTTGAATTTTAGAGAGAATGTATGCTTAAGCATTTATTTTATTCACCATATTTATACTTCAGGTTCATATATCTGTGTTTTGCCAGAAAAATGTACTCCTGCTTGACAGTAAAATTTGGATGCTTTATGGCATTTTTTTAACCTTAAGAAAGCATGCAGTCTGTTTTCTTGCTCAGCACATGTCCTATGCCTGTAGCATGAACAAACAAGACAAATATATTTTGTCTTGTTTAACTTAGTCATTGTTTCTTCTGCCAAGATTAACTTCGATTTGTGCTCAAAACTGAAGGTGGCATAACCATTTCATGTATTTTCTTCAATACACAATGAAGATGTAAGATCTTCAGTTTCTAGTAAAGAGAATTATTGCAAATATAACTAGAACTAAGCGAACATCTGAAGACCTATAAAAATATTTCAGTTAGAAGATAATTTCAGCTTTCCTCTAAAACTGTAACAATGTGGGGAGGAGAAAAGTACTTATGAAATAATAATATATTTTTATATAAATAATATGCTTTTGTTATCTCTTGTTCTCAGAGAGTTATCAAACAGATGATGCCTCATTAGCCAAATAGGATTGCAGGAAAAGCTTTAAACAGTATCTCTACCTTATCTTCCCACTGTGAAAGGAATCAGAAATTGGCTAATTTTCAAGAGACACTTAAGCAAAGTGAGTGAGTGCTTACATGAGTAAGCACTTACTGAGCAAATAACTTCTCCTGAACTGTGCTACTTTGTGTGGCAGAAGTGCCCTTGCTACAACAATAGACAGAAAAGGTCTGTAATGCAGAAGTTCTCTAAAATCTGTCTGTAGCACCATATTCATAACAAACTTTACAGTGCATGGGTAGATGATCAGCCTAATTACATTTCTTATATCCATCATAGAAGTCTCATTATTTCCTTCTGTTCCCCCATCTGTCTATGCCCATCTGTTTTCTCTTTGTTTGGCCTTTAAGGTCTTTGGGGCAGGGGTTGTTTTTTATGTGTGATATCTAAGGGGATCCTGCTTTACAACTAGGAATGATAAACAAAACAATAAAATAAATATTTCATAACTGAACTTACATATGTAAGAAACTGAGCTATCTGCAAGTTATAAGCACTTGGAGACCTGAAAACTTCAGATTTAAAGCTAATTAAGGGATCCTCTTTAGCATATAGATAACTTCTGATACCTGTTTAACCTGTGTGTTAATAACCTATGTATTTTTCCTTATGTCAGAAGTGCACATTTGATAATTTCAGGATTTGCATCATCTGTGTCACCTGCCTTTTTGTGTGTATGCTAATTTGTAAGTCCTTTAGCAGCACTCCTAGTTTGTCTAGCTAGAAACTCAAATTTCCCCATGAATGAGTTTCACACATATTTTCTTTAAAATTTCAGTGTCATAAAAGATGCCAGAGGAAAGTTTAAGGGTTCATAATGGAAGCAAGAACAGTTGGAATTTTAAGTCTATGACAGAGGCCAACTTGTAGATATCTTCAAAGCCTGACTAATAGAAAACCAGATTGTGGGACAGTAAACAAGCTTAGTCCATGGCAAAGTAGTTTTGCTTAGTTTACCCTTTCGTGCAAAGTATTTATAACAAGCCAAATTACCTCTCTTTTTGTTTAGCGTGGGCATGTCTATAGGATCAATGTCCACGTTTGCTTCAATAATCAAAATATATTGCATGCCCAAGCCCCATCTCTCTATTGCTATGGTAATCTTCTGGTTGTAGCAATTGCAAGTATTTAACTTTGAGAATTATTTAAGAACAGTGATACCTATAATTTCTTTATGAAATAGCAATTTTTACATAGGCTTTTTCTTTCAATTTCATGAAACCCCATGTCAAAATGTGCTTTTTCAAAACTCTGGAAAGGTCTATTGTATATTTCTAATCTTAAATATATGAGTAGTTTCTATGAGAAACGCAGGAGAGGCTTGTCTCAGCAGTGGAGTGATGCCTTCCATGATGCACACTGGAGTCCTGACCTCCCAGTATTGCAGTGTATAAGACATGTCCTCTTGTATTTTCCTGTCCATTGTGGCTTTCCCACCCAGCTTTGCTTCAATAAGCAGTCAAGGTGAGGCAGCAATTCAGACAGCAGAGTTTCAATTCAAATGCATTCCTTGACACTTGGTACATAGTGAAGTGGTCTGCCTTCCCCACTTCTGCCTTGTAAGCTTTTGAGTGCCTTAAGTTATACAAAACTAAATAATGTTAATAACCAAGGAAGGATCCTAGACAGACATTGCTTTAAACATGGAAGATAAAATATTTCTGAACAGTGTCTCTCAAAGGACACAAGAAAATATTTTGCTAGCATCCTGTAAGATTACAATGAGCAATCACATAGCATAGTCAGGGGAAAAAAAAAAGGCATTTTGTCCAGAAAATAAGAATAATTTCTAGGAAGATTTAATCCAAAGATTTAGGGTCATAGGAGAGGATTTTATCCATTGCCAGTTCAGTATACATGAATAAGATAACTAAGTGAAAATAGGGATACAAAAAAGGCCACTTTTGCTGTATGTGTGGAAGTGACAGATCATTGTATTGAAGAGAACATTGTTAGTAATAGAAAAGAGGAAATAGATTCACAATCTATGATATATAAATTTCACCACTGTCCTCAAAGTCTTATCAGAAAATATATTTATTTTATATTGAAAATTAAAAAAAAAAAAAAAGTGACCTAATAACCTGAACTGTTTCTTTTTTTTTTTTTTTTTTTAAAGCTCTGGTCACAATGTTTCAGGTGGGTCATTATATGGCATATGGGATTCTAATTCCTTTTTTTAATCGACCTGCTTTTGTATGTAGGAAGTAAATTATAACTGACAGATTTTATGGGGAAAACAAAGCAAAACAAACCAACCCCGCAAACAAAAAAACAAAAACAAAACAAAAAAACCCACACACACAAAAAACCAAAACCCCCGAAAAACTCACAGAACCCCACAAAACCAAACAGGTTTAGATATAATTAGAAAAAAACCCTTTATATTTCATGTAAACACAAGACATTCCCTGGTGAGCTGAACTGTCCAGAAAGAAAAATAGGGCTATATTTAGGCCTCTGTATTTTTTACTTAGATGCTTGTAAAAAAACCAAAAACCAAACATCATTTTAACCCTAGTTTAAAAAAGAGATGTAGAAATAACCACTATAATTTCCTGCAATATTTTTATAATTTTTAGCCATTTCTGTTTAACAATGGAAAATTTTTCATACCGTTCTCATATAGGTGAACTTTTAGCTTATAACAAATGATATGTAAGAGATTAAAGATGAAATAAACAACTGAAAATTATTTTCTGCTTCTCCCTGTCTGGAAATCTGTGATTTTTGTAACAGTGCATTCTAGCCATGTTAATCATGACTGATGCTATCTACACTGACTCAGAACACTGTTGTTTATGAACTATTGTCTTTGTATGTTTCATGATTTCATGTCTGTTTAGACTCCTTCAGAAGAAGAAAAAAGACATGAATGTTTAAAGAGGAAAGCTGAAGAAAGGTGGACCACAAACATTTCTGGTTACTTCCAGAATGTTGTTTTAGAATTGACAAAACGATAGCAGTGCATCAGTTAGTTTCTGAGTTGATTATGTGAAAAGAAGTATAAATAATAGGCCATAGTAAAGCAATTTACAGCTGCAGATTAACCTAGATTAATGCTCTGATTGTTCATGTGTTTGTACCTTAAAAATTTTAATGGGATAATCTGTCATCAAAACTTTATTGTTTGTATGGCAACAACCTACAAATTGAGAGTATTTCAAGAATGTGAAACTAAATTTCTAGAAGTCAAACTGCTTTTGGTGTATTTCTGTGTGTCATTTCATTGCTTAGTGTGTTGTCATTCACAATCAAAGCAATACTCTTGACCATTTGAAGCTGTACTACAACTCACATTTTTTCATGTCATATATTGCAAATAATTTTATGTGTGTCTTTAAAAATCTCTAAAATATTTTCTGTCAGATAAATGTGGTTTTTTTAACTATATAGAAATACGTAAATCCCTTTAGCAGCAGTTAAGGGCATAAAATCTGTTTACATTTCATAGGTTATTTGGCTGTACCTCCTCTAAGAAAATGGAAAAAAAATTAACCCTGCCACAGCTGCAAGAATTATTTTGAGGTCTCATAAAATGTTTATTCAGGAGGTGAAACATTAAATCACTCTGATGAAATCTTAAATTAACTTTAAAAAATTCTTAATAGCACACATGAACACGTGGCAAATTAAGTTTGATACCTTGGATTTACAAAAAGTTGTATATTGTATTCCTAAACCATTGAACTCTTTCTTTAAGAAGGAGAGGATAGCAGGAGCCTGGCTGGGGTTAATGAAGAGCTTAAAGCATTAAGCATCCAGGCTCTCCTGCTCTGATGAAGACTCCAGGACGCAGCTGCTGTAAAAGGAGATGTTCTGGTATGAGGTGAGGAGAAGTTTGGAGCAGTCATGAAAAGGGGATTTTTGTGGGGAGGATAGTTGACTTAGGAAGGTCACAGGGAAGAGAGAAGAATGATTGCCAGAGTTCTCATTCAGATTTTGGTCCTCTGTTCAAAGAGAAGGTGTCTGGACTGATTCTGTTTACTTCTGAAGGGCAAGCATTGGCAAAGGTGCTGGGAGTTAAGGCATTCTAGATTACTGCATAACCTAAAGAGGATGTTATTTGTAATTTCCTGCCTCTTTGGGTGATAATAGATATTAAAAGCAGTATGTCAGCTGTGGTCTAGCACTCTCTGTAGCTACTTCAAACACTGGTATTCCCAGAAGTTCTTCAAACCAGAGTGCAGTGTCTCCTGCTGATGGAATTCTGAATTTATGCCTGTTACTGTGCATATCTGGTCCTTCTGGATGTGACCATCAGCTGCAAATGTGAAGAAGATATACGGTCCATCTTTTGCAGAGATCAGGTTCTTTTGCTATAGTTTAACTACATAAAAATTAAAGAGTTCTATTGCTATAGTATAACTAATAAGAGTTATTTAACTATCTCTTTCTATTGCTATAAATAAAAAGATCCACTGCATGAGCTGAGCAGTGCAGAAGTGCTATGGGTATTGATTGTTCTTTTCTGCCAGCATACCTGAGCTGGAAGAGCTTGTTCACAGCTCTGCAGGTTATGGTACCCACGGCTTGAACAGCTGTGGGTGAGTGATGAAGTGTCCTCTAAGAAAAAAAGAGCTCTCTATATCTGTTGTACCATCATGTTAATAGCCCCTGTGTTGAACTGATTTAAAGTTATGCTGGTGTAGTCCTTCTGGATGTGAAGGACAGAGAAGCTAAGGTATGTGGGATATGTGAACAATTTCTTTGTTTTTCTTATTAAATCACACTGGATTTTAATGAATCTTACCTCTTTTAATGAATAAAATCAGAAATAACAAGTTCATTGCCAACCACATCCTGGGCTGTATCAAAAGAGGCATGACCAGCAGATCGAGGGAGGTGAATTTCCTACCGTCTGCTCAGCTGGGAGGAGACTCCACCTGGAGTACTCCCAGCTCTGGGGTCTTCAACATAAGAAGGATGTGGACTTGCTGGAATGAGCCCAGGGGAGGGCCATGGAAATGATTAAAAGTCTAGAGCACCTCTCCTATGAAGACAGCTGAGAAAGCTGGGCTTTGTCAGACTGGAGAAGAAAAGGTTCCAGGGAGACCTTACAGCACCCTTCCTGTACCTGAAAGGGGCCTACAAGAAAGTTGGAGAAAGAACTTTTTACAAGGGCATGTAGTGATAGGACAAGGGGGAATGACTTCAGATTGAGAGATGATAAGTTTGGTTAAATATTAGGAACAAATTCTTTACTGTGAGGGTGGGGAGACTCTGGAATAGGTTGCCCAGAAAAGTTGTTAATGCCCCATCCCTGGCAGTGTTCAAGTCATAGAATCTTAGAATCAACTGGGTTGCAAAACACCTCTAAGATCATCAAGTCCAACCCTTGATCCAACACCACCATGGTTACTAGACCATGGCACTGAGTGCCCCATCCATTCTCTTCTTAAAAACCTCAATTTAGGATACTGACTGTATGTTCCATCATTTGTGACCTGTACAGTGTAAGTTATATAACTAATAAAAGGAACTGCTTAGTGTGTCACAAAGATAGGGTAGTTTGTTTGATCTACGTCCTGAATCTGAGGATAGGGTAGAGAGAAAGGAAAAGCCTGTACTGACTAAGGGGTTAGGATAGTAAAAGTAACTAGAGAGGGGTCAGGATGATATTTATACCTGCTTTAACTGTTGAAGCTGCCCTCCAAATCCTCAGAGATGTACAAGTAACATTAAATAGTAATTAAAATTTTAAAAATACGGAATTTTTTCTCAATTTATAATCCTGTAGATACCTTCTCCCACTTCTATCATGTTCCTTTTCCACTGCATTAGTGAACTTATCAATGTCTGTTCAAGAGGGCTCTTAACAATGTCTGCATTTTTTCTACTGCTGTGAGCTAACTATTTTTTTTGCTGCATTTTGCTTAGGTCCTTTTGTCAGTCCTAGTTTTTTAAATGGTTCATCTTCAGCACTTTTCCTTTCTTAAGAGCAGGCTGTCACCTATGCTTTTGTATCTTATCTCTCTGCCAGGTGCCTTCAGTATTTAAAACAGTAAACTCTGAACAGACAGATTTCTTTTTTTCCCTTTCTCTCTAATATTAATTTTTTTGTTTGGTGTTAGCTGTCATTCATGCCAGGAATGAAAATAGAACTTCAGTGACATATTTAGAACTTTTAAAATGAATAAAATTATTTCTGTTCAAACTTTTCCACATGGGCTTTTTCCACATGAACTTTTATTATTTTTTCCCTGAAGGAAGACAATGTGATTATTTCTAGTTAAACATCAGTTCCTGAATGTTTATACAATTTTATTAAGACACATGTCTGTGCCAAAGAATTTCACTGTCAAACGCGATTAAAATTGTATGTACTGGTAAAGGATTTTTCACAGATGGATGGTTAATGAATTTCATGAGAAGTACCTGTAAACATAAATGATAACATTTGTTTTGGTTAACAAAAACTAATTTGTTAGATGATCCAGCCCTAGATGATCAACTTAGTGGCTTTCTGCTGGATGCACTCCATTAGGTCCAATCCTTCTTTTGCTGGGAAGCCCCAGACCTGGATGTGTGGTGAGAGTGGTGAGAGTGAGATTCCAGGTGGGGTCTCACTGGAGTGGATGGGGAGAATCACCTCCCTCAACATGCTGATCAGCCTTCTTTTGATGTAGTGTAGGACATGGTTGGCCTAGATGGGGGTGATGTTTCTAGACAGTACCAGAAGACCTACAAAATTATTCAGATTTTTTTCTCATCTTATTGTAAACTCTTTAATGTTTTTGCTGTGTATATATAATGCACATATCTTTACGCAATTCTCTATTAAAGAGAACAAAAAAAAATCACAAAAAATTTAACAAGACTTGTGATGGAAGAGAAAAGGAAAGGAAAACACTATTAAACCTAAGATTTTTCTGCTGATTATGGCGGAGCAAAAGTTAGTTTTCAAAAGTTAGTTTTCTTCATTGTATGGGAATTGTGTTTTGAATTTTTGCTGAAATCAGTGTTGATATTTCAGCTTTTGCTGAATAGTGCTCACACATACTCAAGGCTTTTTCTGTTTGTCATGCTGCCCTTCCAAGTGAGTAAACTGGGAGGAGACACAGCTGGGACAGCTGACCCCAACTAACCTAAGGGATATTCTATGCCTTATCAGACTCACCAGTAAAAGCTGGGGGAAGGGGAAACAGTTGGAATGAAGATGTTGTCTTTCCAACTATTACATGTACTGGAGCCCTGCTTTCCTGGGGAAGTGGTGAATGAATTCCTTGTTTTGATTTGCTTGTGTGCACAGCTTTTGCTTTACCTATTAAACTGTCTTTATCTCAACCCATGAGTTTTCTCACTACCCTTCCATCTCACTCAAATAGAAGCAGCTGCGTCCTGCATGGTTGTTGGCTGGGGTTAATTCATACTTCCTCTGTTAGAACCCTTGCCCATGATTACTCTTACTTCTTTCTAAATTGGCAAATTTCAATTTTTTTTGTTTTGTTTTGTTAGAAGTGGTGATTTCTTCTCATTTTCAAACGTGGCTACAAAACAAAAAAATTAATTAGAACTCATTTAACTGAAACTTTACTCATCAATCTATACTGTTCCACTAAAAATAATTAAAATAAACTCCTATTTACATTGCTTTTATAAATACTTCAGTAGTGTATCTTCAGCACTTATTAACTTATCTTTTGCTGACATTTTAAGTTAGTTTCAAAGCTGTCTTGATGATAGTTGAAGTTTAACGATATTGTCTTGTATGGCCCATAGTACAATGCTTTAGGGTTAAGTTTTTTTACAGATAAAAATAATTCTCATTTTACAGATAAAATTCATGGAGATAAAGAAAAATTGAGACAAATTTTGCACTAAGAAAATTAGGACAGTAGAATCTGTGGGTGATTATTTTTATTGAAGGGCCATACATTCATTTGACACACTAAAATATCACTTTGGGTAATTTAGTCCAGCTCAAGTTTAAGAGGATCTGATCCTTGACCAGACTTTAAAGAACTTGAATACTTGAGGTTGCAGTTAGAGGCTTAAGAGTGCTTCAGAATCCTACTAGGCTCTTATTTGCAGATACCTGTTATCTGCAAAAACTCCAGCAGCCAGAGTGAACTGCGCCTAAGTGTTGGTATTGTTTAGACAACCGCCTGAGCAAAATGCCTTTGAAGGGAAAGGACTACAGGAGGACTAAAAGAAAGCTTAGAAGGAGAGCTTCGAACAAGCCTTTCTTTTCTTTTCCACTTGAAAAGTACTTTTGAAGAAATTATGTAATGTACCAGCAGAGAAACAGGCATATGCTGTGAAAATTGCTTATTGCCCTGTTTGTACCAGCCTTTTCCCTATCCTTGATACATTTCTTGTATTTTACCTTTGCTGAATAGCTTTATTTATCTTATTCTGAGGTTGCAAATTCTGTGTCACAGAATAGTCTCTTTATAGTTGTATGCTTCCAATTTACTGTGATTTGAGTCATACTCCAGAGGTCAGTTCAAACACTTTTTAGAGAAAAGCTGTCAGTTTGAGACACAAAGTTGTTTTGTTCTCTTCCTAAAACTCAACTCTCTGGAAGATTAATTTCAATGTAGTTGCTCTTGAGTGCAATTTGTGGCAGAAAAACTTGCTTTTTTCTTGATTGATACCTCCTGGGAAATGTGGCATGTAGAACTGATCAATCATCTATCATGACTTTCCACTGTGGTTTGGGTTTTTTTTGTGTTGTTGTTTTGGTTTTGTTTGGTTGTGGGTTTTTTTGTTTGTTTTCTTTTCTTTTTAATCTAGTAAGAGCTGTGAGCTGAGACCCAGTGGGTGAAGGTCCCAGGTGAGACGCATACAGCTGAAGCCCTGTTGGTACACTCAGGGCCTTGGTACTAGGTTTAAATAAATATTTAGAACAATTGCAGTAAGACTGAGATGCTGACTTCATGGTCATTGCCCTTGCCCTCTAGTTGACAGGGCAGTTTCCACAGATTTACTGGTTAAGGTTTCTATGCTGTCTCTTGCCTGTACTGTGGGCCATAGTTCATCCACTGGCGAAACTCTGTTATGGAGGGGAAATCACAGAATCAACCAGATTGGAAAAGACCTCTGAGATCATAGAGTCCGATCCATGATCCTGTCAAATAGACTATGGCCCTAAGTGCCATATCCAGTCTCTTCTTAAATATCTCCCAGAATGGTGACTCCACTACCTCCCTGGGTAGCCCATTCCAATGTCTGATTACCCTCTCTGTAAAAAATTTCTTCCTAATATCCAACCTAAACCTAACCTGACACACCTTAAGACTGTGCCCTCTTGTCCTACTACTGGCTGCTTGAGAGAAGAGACCGACGCCCACCTGGCTACAACCTCCTTTCAGGTAGTTGTAGAGAGTGATGAGGTCACCCCTGAGCCTCCTCTTCTCCAAACTAAACAACCCCAGCTCCCTCAGCCTCTCCTCACAGAACTTGTGCTCCAGTCCCTTCACCAGCCTCACTGCCCTTCTTTGGACACTTTCCAGCAACTCATTGTCCTTCCTAAACTGAGGGACCCAGAACTAGACATAGCACTCAAGGTGCAGCATAACTAGTGCTGAGTACAGCAGCAGAATCACTTCCCTGCTGGCCACACGATTCCTGATGCAGACCAGGATGCCATTGGCCTTCTTGGCCACCTGGGCACACTGCTGGCTCATGTTCAGCTTCCTGTTGATTAGAACTCCCAGGTCCCTTTCTGCCTGGCTGCTCTCCAGCCACTCTGTGCCCAGCCTGTAGCGCTGCAGGGGTTGTTGTGGCTAAAGTGCAGGACCCGGCACTTGGCCTTGTTGATTCCTGTTGGAATCAGCCCAGCTCTCCAGTCTGTCCAGATCTCTCTAAAGAGCCCTCCTGCCTTCCAGCTTATCAACATCCCCCGTCCTACCTTGGTGTCATCTGCAAAATTGCTAATGGTGGACTCAATTCCCTCATCCAGATCATCAGTAAATACATTAAACAGGACTGGGCCCAGCATGGATCCCTGGGGGACACCACTAGTGACTTACTGCCAACTGGATGCAACATCATTCACCACCACTCTCTGGGCCCAGCCCTCTAGACAGTTCTTAGCCCAGAAGAGAGTGCCCTGTTAAAGCTGTGGGCTGCCAGCTTTTCCAGGAGTATGCTGTGGGAGATAGTCTCAAAGGCTTTGCTGAAGTCCAGGTCGATTACATCCACTGCCTTCCCCTCATCCATGAGGCAGGTCCCCCAGTCAGAAAAGGAGATTAGATTGGTCAGACAGGAGCTGCCCTTCCTAAACCTGTATTGGCTGGGTCTGATCCCCTGTCCATCCTGTAGGTGCTCTGTGATTGCGCAGCATTAGAATGATCTGCTCCATAACCTTGCCAGGCACTGAGGTCATGCTGACAGGCCTATAGTTTCCCAGGTCTTCCTTCCAGCCCTTATTGTGGATGGGTGTCACATTAGCCAGCTTTCCAATCATCTGGGACTTCCCCAGTGAGCCAGGATAGTTGACAAATGATTGAGAGCAACTCGGAGAGCTCTTCCACCAGCTCCCTCATCACCCTTGGAGGACAACCTGTCTTCTTGTTGAAAAAAAATGTTAAGTACCTCAGCCTTATCCTTGTCTTGGTAACTATGTTCCCCTCTGTGTCCAACAAAGAATGGAGGTTTACTTTGTCCCTCCTTTTGCTATTGATGTATTTATAAAAACAGTTTTTGTTGTCCTTTTGTTGTTGGCCAGATTAAGTTCCAATTGTGCTTTTGCCTCTCTAATTTTCTTTCTAGATGACCTAACTACATTTGTAAACACTTCGTGAGTTGCCTGCCCTTTTTTCCAAAGGCAACTCGTGACTCCAAAGACTCTCTTTTTTGCCATGATTTCCTACAAAATCTCCCTGTTCAACCAGACCGGTCGTCTTCCCCACCAGCTCACCTTTTGGCACATAGGGACAGACTATTCCTGTATCTTCGAAATTTCTTTCTTGAAGTATGTCCGTCCTTCCTGGACCCTTTTGTTTTTAAGGGCTGTTTCCCAAGGTACTCTCTGAACCAGCCTCCTGAATAGGCCAAAGTCTGCTGTCTGGAAGTCTGGGGTAGAGGTTTTGTTGATGCCCTTCCTTAATTCACTAAGTATTGAAAAGTCTATCATTTTGTAGTCACTGTGTCCCCGATGGCCTCCTACCACCACATCTCCCACCAACCCTTCTCTGTTTCTAAACAGCAGGTCTAATGGCGTCCTAGACCCAGGTTCATTTATCAGCTGCAACAGGAAATTTTCCTTTATACACTCTAGGAATTTCCTAGGCTACCTCTTCTCTGCGGAGTTCCCAGCAGACATCTAGCTGATGATTTTGATACCTCAGCCAGCTGCTTGTAGAATAATTCATCACCCTCTTCATCCTGGTTGGATGGTCTATAACAGACTTCTACCAGGATGTGAGCCTTGTTGGCCTTCCCCCCATAAGCACTCAACTTTATTGTCACTGACATCAAGTTCTAGGGAGTCAAGAGACTCTCTAACATATAGAGCCACCCCTCCATCTTTCCTACCTCGCCTGTCTCTTCTGAAGAGCACATAGTCTTCCACTGCAGCATTCCAGTCATGCAAGTCATCCCACCATGTTTCCATGATGGCAACTACATCATAGCTTTCCTGCTGCAAGATGGTTTCCAGCTCCTCTTGCTTGTTTCCCAAACTGCATGCATTAGTGTACATGCACTTTTGCTGGGCTGCTGATACCACTTCTAACCCTGGCTTACCACCCTTAGGCTCTTCTCTGGAGAGCTTGGTTTTAACACTTTCCCCCTTCAACCTAGTCTAAAGCCCTTTTGATCAGCCCTGCCAATTTATATGCTAAGGTTGTTTTGCCCTTGCTAGATAGACGAAGCCCCTCCAATTCTGGCAGGCTTGGTACCATAAATTTTGCCCCATGATAAAAAAGACCAAAATTCCACGGGTGGCACCATTCTTTAGCCACCTATCGGTAAATTGGGATTTTCTACTCCTCTCCTCATTCATCCCTGTTACTGCAGAAATTGAGGCAAACACCACCTGTGCTCCTGTGCCATCAGCTAGTCAATCCAAAGCCTTAAAGTCCTTATTAATTTCCCTGGTACCTCTTTTATCGATCTCATCCCTGCCAACCTGTATTACCAACAGTGGATAATAATCAGAGGGCCAAATTAGCTAGTGGAGTCTCCTGCTAATATCCCTCACCCTGGCCCCAGAAGGCAACAGACTTCTCTGTGGGATGGGTCCTATTGACATACAAGGCCCTCAGTTCCCCTCAGAAGAGAATCACTGACTACAACTACCCATCTTTTTTTCCTAATTTCTTTACTGAAATAGTGCCAACAGTATGTTGAGGACATGAGTACTGTTGTGTCCTCAGTACTTCAGGAAGCATATAGTTCAGTAAGTATAATAAGTAATTTCAGCCCAGGAGTCTGGGATCACTGGATGGCATACAGGGAAAACAAAACAAAACAAAAAACCAAAACCAACCAACCAACCGAAAAAAGACAAGGGGGAAAAATACTATGTAGCTTTGGATTTTAGAAACTTCCAGGTAAGACTTCAACAGAAGTGTTTTTAATGAGAGAAGCATGAAAAATGAAGGAAGATAAATACAGGGAGCATATGTGAGAAGTATAGCAGAAAATTGCTCCTGTGTGTCACAAATACAGTTCTCACAAACATATATCACAAAATTCTATCTGGGTGTTTTGCCTATTTAAACTGTTTAGGGCTATCAAAAGGCACAAGTCTGTGTCCCTAGTGCAAAAATAGCATGATAGTAATTTCCTTCTGACTTGACAGCACCACCCTCATGCTCGCAAAAATCAATAACACCATGTACATCAGAAAGGGAATATTACCGAATATTAGCTGACTGAGGCTCAGACTTGTCTTTATCTCCTTTAGATAAATTAATAGCATGTCTTCTATTTCTTTCTGTAACTGCAGAATGCAACTGCAAATCAACACAAAGTTACTGTGAAGGTGCTGCTTGATTACTACAGCTTACTCACATTTCCAGCCTGAGGGGAAGGATGTGGGAAAGATCCTTACTCAAATTAAGATCTTATCTCTGTCACCTTGTCTGTCAGCAGCTGAACTTTCTTGTGAAATGGGGAAGAGTATCCTTCTGTTGGTTTAAATTGGTAAATATGTCTACCTGCTTATTAAAAGGAATTTCACACTAAGACTATATGCTGAAAATGCTCATAAAATTCATTGGCTTACTGAATAGGGGGAAGATGTTAAATTTGACTTGCCTGAATTTTCAATACTTTGGCACTCTAAAATATTAGACAACAGAGATTATCTAACTTTAAATACTGTTAGGACAACTAATGTTTTGGGTTTTCTAGCTTCTTTATACATCTGTATAACTTCAACTTAGCCATACTTCTCATGAAAGTTATGGATAGTTCCTCAGTCTGAGACCTGTAGAATGTTTTTAAGCTAACAGTGATCTTCAGCACTGTGCACATAAGTGGCTGGAAAGACATGGATTGGAAAAGCCTATGTACTTCTTCACATCTTCCTCTGAGAAAGTGTCTTGCTTTTGTAGTTCTTAGCAGCCTGAGCTGAGACTATCAGGGTGGAACGTGGCCTTTGATGTAAGAATAATGAATTCAAATATATTCTATTGAAACACACTAGAAGTTTGTAATCTAACAGTTTGAGACTCTATTAAAGGTTCACCAAGATTTTTAACAGTCCTCTAGAATTCTAAGTGGGTAAATATCCATTTAAATTCTACAGCATTCTTTAAAAGTAAAGTCTTAAACATAAGGGTTTCTATTTTCTGCAGGGTTTTCTCAAAGGAGATGAAAGATCAAATCAATTCTACTTCTTATTTTCCAGGATGCTTGATCACCTGCTGGTAACTCAAACTTCACTTACTTTGTAAAGCCTTATGGAAGTCCTTAATCTTAACTATGGTATAGGTTTGGTTCTTGTTTGATTGGGATTTTTGATTGTTTTTCTGTTATTGGCAACTCCTTTTCTCTTAAGTGCCCCAGGAAATTGGCTAAAAGAGAAAAAAAGCAAAGGTAAAATGACTGAGGAAGAGATGAACTACAGAGCAAAGCACTGAGTAGTTTCCCTCACTCAAGAACCGTAAAATATTAAATCTATTGGGTGTTTTTTAATGCACTAAATACTGCAAACACTGGATTTTTTTTAAGTATATCAATAGAAATACTAATAATATAAAGAAAAATATTCTCGTTGTGCTTGCATATATGATGAAGAAATGAAAAAAAAAAAGCATATAAATGAAGCTTAGCAGGGAGCAGAAATTGTTCAAGAAACACCAAACTGAAATTTTACAAAGACAGTGACTTGCCTTCTGGTTTTGTCACAGGTTCTCATTATTATTATCTCACCAATGATGCACAGTATATAGACATAGAGTCAATAAACATGAGGATATCATACTAAAGAGGCTTCACTGCAGCTATAGAAGAATTTGCATAGTAAAAAGAGAATTTTTTAGGTCTTTTTCATTTCAATGAATATTTGGACAAATGGGATGGTTTGGTTTGTCTGGGTTCTTTTATGTGGTTTTGGATTTTTTCCCCTAGTTCTCCTCTATTAGAAAACAGGTGATACCAACAAAAGCAGAATCAGTGTTGGACTTGATAGGAAAAGAGTGATATATGTGGCAATAAAATCTTAAAAGAAACCTGAAAATTCTTTTAGTAGTACCTTTTAAATAGGAGTAACACCTTGGGAATAAGTAATTTACTAAGGAGATTGATGTTCAGATATACTATCTGAACCCTAGAAATCGAAATCTTTTTTCCCAAATTGTTTTGCCCCTGTAAAAAGCTGCAAGTGAGTGCAAATAGGCTCCCAATAAGAATTGATTTATGATCCTTTGTCTGTGAAACTGCTATAGACATAAATTCCTAAAATGTAACCTTTGCTATCACCGAGGTAAAGCAAAATACCTGTAGCAGAATTTATAACAATTTTTTTGCCCTTTCCCACCCCTAACTAAAATATTAGTAAGTTTGGAGTAAGTTTTTTTTTAATTACTCCTAATTAGTAATTAGGAGTAAGTTTGCAAGGTTTTTGATGTTGTTGCTGATTTTTGCTATGGAAAAGCAATGGTGGGGTTTTTTTTCCCCTGTGACTATATTTTGAGATTAACATAAAGTCATACTTGAGTTGGAAAATGGGGTCAACTTCTTTCTTAATCTTTGCTGCCAAAATCTTTTTCTTTGCTGCCAAAGAAAAGCTTCAGTTTGTTTTCTAAAATTATATTTATTCCACCTCCTCAAACTCCTACTCACTAACACTTACTCCTGGGGTGTAATGAAATTAATCATTGTTAGAAAGTAGAGGAAAGCACAGCAAAATGACACTAACCTTGTTGAAGAAAAATCATATGGTGTGCACAGTGTTTAGCTTGATTGAAGATTACACAATAAACCCTTTTGCCCTCTAGTTTTAAAGTTGCTGTTTTGATGTCAGTGTAGCGTCTGCTTTCTGGAAAGCATAAAGCAGAGTTTTTTTATTTTTTGGCTTTACTAGGGTTGCTATTAGGGCCTGTCATTCTGCGGAATGTAAATTACATGTGTGGCTGCAGAATAATAAAATTATGTTCATTCATTAGATTATAAAACTCCGAGAAGAAAGAGCACTGATATTTTCCAACAACTGCAATTCAAATAATGCTTAGTTCTTACTGGTTCAATAGCACAACTTTAGCTTGAGGCTTAATTTCTTCTGGGAGTGGTGCTCCCAGGTGTTTGTACAAAACACAAAAAGTAAGAATTTCTTATCCTTCAACATGCATGACCAGTAACTCTCCTGAGAGGAAGCATAGTGGGAAGGGAGAATTCTATTTAGCAGAAATTACTGGGGCATAGAAGTATGAAAAATAAATTTGATTTACTGAGCTACTTAGTGTACAAAACTGTGTGAAACACTCAAAGCATTTAGCGTGTTCATCTTTGGGGAGCCCATGAAGATGAACCTTAAAATTCAGAGTGAAAAGCAGTGTATCTACTTTATCTTTTTAAACTGGGAATATTTGTATGCTGTTAAGCAGGTCATGATCATAGTTAATAAGAGATGAAGCAGACTTTTTTTTAAATTTGGGAGATTTTAAAGTGACTCTGTGTGTCTAAATATGCACTATATTACCTAAAACAAGGAGGCTATGTAGTCATCCAACTGTGATTTATTCTTCCTCCCCCCAATCCCAAGTGCCAGCAGCAGTTATACCTGTGCGCCCCTTAATACCCTGACTTATGGACTGCATGATACATCTTACCTCTTGACTACTCTGGATGCTGAAAATTTCATTACTTTGGAAAACAGCTAAACAAATTCATAAAAGAGAAGTTTTGTATTAATTGTTTTAATAAGAGCTGTTAAATATAAATGTCTTTCAAGTTGTTCAAATAACTGCAGATTTGAAGACTTATTTAGAGATTGTTGCCATTTAAGCACTATGCCCATATAAGCTGTTATAATTGATGCCTATGGATTATTTTGGTTTTTAGCTTTTGTAGCGTTTAGAAGTAGCTTACCCTTTAGCACAGTTGTTTACACATTTACCCAAACACTCTTCCCCATTTCATATCAAACCTTCTAAATTCATTTAATGACTTCCCTCAAGGGTAGGACTTTCTGATTAAGAACATTACAGTCCAGGCCTCTACAACAAGGTCTTACTGTACTAAAGCAGAATATTGAAATAATTAATGCTGAAAACAGCCTACTTCATCCTAGAAAGAATGGAAAATATGAAGGAATTATGATTTACCAATTGACAACACTAAATTCTCCTTTATGAATTCAATAGCTCTGAAAAAGCTGGCAGCCCATGGCTTGGAAGGGTGCACTCTGTGCTGGGTTAAGAACTGGCTGGAGGGCCGGGCCCAGAGAGTGGTGGTGAACGGAGCTGCATCCAGTTGGTGGCTGGTCATTCCCCCAGGGATCAGTGCTGGGCCCAGTTCTGTTCAGTATCCTTACTGATGATCTGGATGAGGGAATTGAGTCCATCATTAGCAAATTTGCAGATGACACCAAGTCAGGGGGGAATGTCAGTCTGCTGGAGGGTAAGAGGACAGGTTGGATAGATGGGCTGAATCCAACAGTATGAATGCTGGGTCCTGCACTTTGGCCACAACAGCTCCCTGCAATTGTACAGGTTGGGCGCAGAGGGACTGGAGAGCAATCAGACAGAAAGGAACCTGGGAGTTCTAATCAATAGGAAACTGAACATGAGCCATCAGTGTGCCCAGGTGGTCAAGAAGGCCAATGGCATCCCGGCTTGTATCAGGAATTGTGTGGCCAGCAGGATGAAGGAAGTGATTCTGTACTTGGCACTGGTGAGACCACACCTTGAGTACTGTGTCCAGTGTTGGGCCCTTCAGTTTAGGAAGGATGTTGAGGTACTGGAGCTTTTCCAAAGAAGGGCAACAAGGTTGGTGAAGGGTCTGGAGTACAAGTCCTGTGAGGAGCAGCTGAGGGAGTTGGGGTTGTTCAGCCTGGAGAAGAGAAGGCTCAGGGGAGATCTTATCACTCTCTACAACTACCTGAAAGGAGGTCGTAGTGAGGTGGGTGTGGATCTCTTCTCCCACACGACCAGCAGTAGGACAAGAGGGCACAGTCTTAAGCTGAGTCAGGGGAGGTTTAAGTTAGACAATGGAAAGAAGTTCTTTACAGAGAGCGACTGGGCACTGGAATGGGCTGCCCAGGGAGGTGGTGAAGTCACCATTCTGGAGGTACTTAGGAAGAGACTGGATGTGGCACTTAGGGTCATTGTCTAGTTGACAGGGTGGTGTTGGGTCATGGGTTAGACTCGATGACCTCAGAGGTCTTTTTCAATCTGGTTGATTCTGTGATTTTAATTCAGTGTACAGTTGTTGCAGAGCTCTAATCAATCAGTCAAACTGTAAGTGGGTTAAATTCAAGAAGAGTATCATGGCATCAGATGAAGACAACTAATTAACTTTAATCTCATTATTTCCTCTGTTATTTTCACAAATTATTTCCATTAGGCTCGCTAGGAAAGTGGCCCATTCCTTGATGGTGGGCCTTGCGAATTTGTTGGAAATACCTCTACTGACAGGTTAATGTGTTCTGTTTAATGTTATTCTGAAAACCCTATGGGATCATAAAATATCATAAAAGATCCCACATCTGGTGTGATGTGGGGAATTAACATTTTTGTGTCTCCTTATAATGGACAACAAAGGCATGAGGAATTCTGGATTGCAGCATGTAACAGCAGCTACCTTGGCCTTTGCTTAAACCAAAAGAAATGTCTGTGACTTTAACTGTGGTGTGTGCACATGTGGAAATGACAGCTGCTTTGTACTGTCAAAATATGGGGATAAGACTTTATGAAAAAGCTCCTACCTTCAGGGAAAATATGCATGGCAGAATCCGAGGAGGGAAAACAAATGCCCACAACAATGGAACTGGTATGACAAAGCTACATAGGATCTTTTGCTTGCACAGTAATTTATCTGAGGTTTGCTGATCCTGCTTGCCAAGTATGTGAAGGCACTATCCAAAGGAATCATGGTGGAATTTCAGGTGTGTCTGCCATTTGAGATGCCTTCCCAGCAGTGAGAGCATTTGTTATGTTGTGTTGCTACTGATGCTAAAATTTAGGGTTTTGATGCAACTTTTAAATTCACAGTAATTTGTTGTATAAGCTAACTGTAGTTGCTATAGAATCCCAATGAAGAAAAGCATTGCTGATATTTTTTACTCCTATCAGTTGCCTGTTCCTTGTTTAACTCAAGTTTGATTTTTTTCTGTATCCTTTCAGGGAGGAGAACGACCATTAAAAAATAATTCTTCTTGTGATGTTATCCAGCTTATTATGCAGCACTTTTTGACTTGATTTTCTAGAGAAAGTTCTGACCTGAAATAGGAAAAAGAAAATATAAAATAAGTCAAATAATTTTAGGGTTTTTTAAAATGCTAACATCAACTAAATATACATCTTCTTTCACCAGTGATATAATTATGGCTTAAAAAAAGGAAGGCAACTGGCATCCATTTTTTTGTGAAGAGGAAATGGTATTTACTGGGGGAAAATATTACTTAAATGTAGTAATTTATTGTTTTGTCTTTGAATTTACTAACATTTCCACTTATACAGTGTGAAGAATCCTATTATTTGGGCTATGAGGGATACATAATTTGATAAGTAGTTTTCACTGACTGTTATGCGAACTCTTTGCTGTGGTAATATTTGTCTTAGCCAACAATAATGGGCCCTATTATATACTTTAAATGTTATATTAGGCTTCTTGTGAAGTGTAATCTTCAGAGGAATCATTGATTCATATGTCCACATAGTCATCTGTCATTTAATTAATTCTTTAAAATTAATTATACTTTTAAAAGAATAGTGGCTCATACACTACAGCAATAAAGAATAAAATGGCATGGATGTTTTTCTATATCTGTAAGGAAGTCTTCATTCCCATAAAAGTGAAAGCAGATTGTAAGGTTTTTTCTCTTTCTACTATTTCATGGCCTGCCAAAGACTTAAGGAGACTCCTTATTAAAAAACCTCCATCATAAAAACTAAATTCTTTCATTTGACTGGACATCAATATGTCAAACCCAAACCAAAGTGCAGCTAGACAAATACCTTCACTTTTTTGGTCTTGAATAACTTTTAAGTCCAACTTACTATCTTTCTTCTGATGCAACAAAAATAGAATACTTTTAATATATTAAAGTTTCTGAAATAACTGATAAATGGTTTTTTATTCACAAGAAAGGACAAAAGGGTTATATTTTTAGTCTTTAGTCATGGGAGAATGGAATTATGTGGTTTGGGGTTTTTTTTCATTTAAACTGACTTGCTTTATTGGCAATAAAGCTGATTTTTCTTTAAAGTGTTTACAAAATTGCTCTTCCAAAGGCTTTCATCTCTTAATTCAATTCTAAATTTTCTCAATAGGCTCTAAGCCACCAACCAAAACAAATTGTTGCTCTTTCTGAAGTCAGTCCACCTTCACTGTGATTTGATTATAAATTTTTCAGTGTTAGCATTGTCTAAATATTTCCCTAATTCCGTTCCCTCAAGGGGAGACTCACTCTAATGACTTTATGCTGCAGGGAATTTAGTCCCATGCACTTACTGTTTAATGCTTTTGTTGGTATACAGGTAATTCTCTTTTCAGAGCCAAGAGAACTTTCTCTGTCATGAAAACTGCAATCAAGTTCACGTTATTCAGCATTTTCCTTTTTTAAGAAGTGAAGAGTAGGAGTCCATGTATTAAAAACACTGATACATTCTGATTTATATTTCCAGTTTATATACAGTTAGGCTTAATCAATGTTGACTGGTTAATGTTCCCTAATGTTAATTGGTTAATGCATTAACAAGTAATGAACTGCTTATTGAAACATTTTTACTTGTTTTTGGCTGTATAGTTTGTTCTTCATTGGAACTGTCTACTAAGTCTACTACTTCAGGATCTGCCTACCTAGTTTTCAACATAGATACATCTCCTGACAATAATCTTTCCCTCCCTGTTCTCAAATTTTAGGTTCTGTTTTCCTCTGGTTTCTTCACCTATGCTATTCCTGAAAGACAAGGAAATCTCTCTGCAGTTAAATAAAGCATCTATAACCCAAAGAGGGTGTAGGTTTTTGTGTGCAATTTTCTTCAGTATTTTTTACTGGCTATCTTTAAATCCCACTTGGAAATGACTTGTTCTCAGGTGAGGTCCCCAAGAGGGAAGTTTACAGTTTCAGTTTAACAACTAGTGTACTAAAAATATAAAAATGCTGTAAACATGTTCTTAATACATTTATTGCTTCTCACCCCCATTCATATGAAGAAAGAAACTTTTTCCTCTATGCTTTTTTTAAAAGTCCCTCACAGTTCAGTCATGGGTAGCATATAGACCCTATTTTTAATACAGAATCTCCTATCTATTTAAACATTAGTACTGGCAGAAGTACCACCATCAAGAGTGTGCGGCAGACCTTTATCTATCTAGGTTTTTAAGAAGGTGGTAACATAAGAAAGTGAGAGTTTATATTAGGAATACAAGTCTGTACATTTACCAATTCTAATTGTAATCTTCAATGATCTTTCATGTTGCCTGTGTGACTTTCTGGAACTCCTTTTTCCTTCAGCTACTGGGACACTGCAACGAACTGCAATACTAGATGGTTCTGGAGAATTCAGCACAGAGAAAGACATTAATCAAGTGGGCCAGCAGGTTCTCAAATTCCAAAACTTATTAGATCGTTTAGAAAAGGTGTGCATAATTTTCTCTGCAAATACTGAATATTAAGAAACCCTTTGAACAGTTTCATGTTGACTACTTTTTATAATATAACAAACCATATTACTTCATTGAAGATAAATTTACACTGTGTCCTTTCCCATTGAATCTGACTTTTTGTATTGTTGCTTTAGAAATTATTCTTTTTATTTATTTATATATATATTTATTTATAGGTGGCTAGTTGTGTTATAGTCCCCATTGGGACCATTTTCAGAACACTAGCAAAATGCAAATACTGACAGTTTGGTCTTTAGGTCTGCCCTCTGCACTGCAGTGTTGTGTTTTTCTGATTTGGGGCTAAGCGTATATCAAAAAATATCTCATCCAGCTAAAGTTGTTTTACTGTTTGAAGGAAACTATGCAGGATTAATTCCATAAACTTCCCAGAAATTTCATTTTTAAAAGCAAAAAAAATATTTTTATATGGTAAAAATATAGTCTTCAATATTAATTTTTGATTCAATATTAAATTTACAGGCCAGGAAACCACACTGTGAGAAGTGCTAGATATTCTGTTTTCATTTATTTCAGAGAGAGATCGATGATGCAAGATGACATAGTGAGGAGTAATCTGTCTGTTGAGAACTATGAATATTCAGACTAAGCCTGATGATAAGGAGAGAATAAAGCATTGCCTCTAATATGATTTGGCACTGAAGTCTCAAATTAAAATGCATGAAATGAGAGACAACTCTTCTTTGGCAAATTCTCTGTTTTTTTTGTTACTGTATCTTCAATAATTGTTTTAGCTAATAAATTTTCAATCTCAAGTGACTACTGATGCACTTAGTCTATTAAAATAACCATGACTGACAAACATCTATGTTGTAGTTCTTAACTAAAGTGAGCAAGCATGCATAATAAACCACTTCAGTGTAGTCAATTGCCTTATTTTAGGATTCAGTTAAGGATAGTAATATTGAGCCCATAGTTGCAGGTGGGAAGGTGATTATGCATGAAATGGGGACATGGAACCTAGAAATCCCAGGACTTGATTTTTTCACCCAGCTCACTCACGCAAAGATCTCTTTAGAATGTGGAAGAAGGTAATATATGGAATAATTTGAGAACTAAAATATATAAATAAACAGACTACCAAGAGAGATTTTGAAATCTCCCTCACTGAAGATATTGAAGAACTGTCTGGATGCAATCCTCTGCAACATGCTCTAGCATGATCCTGCTTGAGCAGGGAGGTGGGACTGGAAGACCCACTGTTGTCCCATCCAAACTTTGCCATTCTGTGATACTGTAATATATTAAGATCAGAAACCCAAAATGCCATCCACACAGCTACATGGTTAGTAGTCTGATTTAACAACAGCAAAGTTCAGGGAGCAAACTTCAAATCAAAGAAAAACAGATGAAATAAGTGTAATTTAGAAACTGATAGATACTACCTCTTGGCCAAAGTAAGGTATATCCAATTCATCTTGTAGGCTTCCCTGATCATTTGAGCAAAAGAAATGTTGCAGATTTAACAGCAGTCATTTGTATAGTTGATCAAGGTTTAAGCTGATTGAGTTGCCTGTGTAGTTCCTGGGAAAAACCAAACCAACCAACCAACCCACCAACCAAAAACAAAAATAAAAAAAGCAAATCCAGCCAACCAAATAATCCAAACAAACCCCTCACAATAAAATTCAGCTTGCCAAGAAGGTTATTCTGTGGTTCTGTGGCTCCAAGGGTTTTTTTTTGTGTAGCAGATGCTCGTAATCTTTGTTTTCATAGGTACTCCATTTAGTTCTTCAGAAATAACAAGAAACAAAAGAAACTCCACACAAAACCAATACCAAGAAAAAAAAAACAGGCCTCTTCCTTTAGTTAAGATGCACATCACTATCTGGTGCCAGGAATGGTCTGCTTTTAATGCTGCCAATGAGATTCTCAAAAAAATAAGGCTTGACACATTCTTACTAATGGGAAATTTCTTGGATGGGTGCCTGTTTTGTTGAAAGGTCTGCAAGGCTGAAGATTGCTACAGAAGACAAACACAATTCTCTCTAAAACTTGCCCTGTTACCAAAGCATATCACATCCCCTTTACTGTATTCCTTTTAACAAAATCTGAGTCTACCACAGACAGTTTCACAAAACAAAATTTTACTTTTCATAGGGCATTAACTTTGTTATTAACTTTGTATTGAGGGGAGTAGATGGAGTGATTCAGGAGATGATCTATCTAGAAGGTTTCTGTTTGAAGGCAAGGATATTTGAAAAGACAATTGAACCAAGATGAACTCTTAGAAGTAGTAAGGATTTTCTGTTTTTTCAACTTAAATTGGTATAAATATGTATTTAAAATAATTTGCCTGGGATATAATAGACTATTATACAAGGCCTTTAAATCATAATTAAATATGATTAATGCTATTGCAGCTCACTTAATATGAGGCAGGCTACAGAAGTGAAATAGTGGAGTCTGCTATATAAATTACAAAGTCATCCAAAACACTACAGAGTCAAATTTATATCTGGAAAGCAGAAAGACACCACATTAAAGTTCATGTAATCTGAAGAGTTTTGAAAATCAAGCAGCTTACCCTTCTTGATTAGGATTTGAGGTTTTGCGTGGTTCTGTATCCTTGCAGGTTTTTTTTTTATCTAGCCTAAATTCCTGCAAAAAAAAGAGAATGCTGGCACCACAAGGTGTTTTTTATACAGAGAATTTGCTTGATGCATGAAAGGAGAGAAGAGCTGAAGTCTCTAAAGGCTAATACAGAAAGCTATATATAGAGTCTAGAAGAACTAGACACCTGTCCTAGGTTGAGAATAGCACTGAGTAATCCCACGATCAGTAAATACGTTTTGCTCTTAAAAATCAATTATCCTCTTCTTTCTGTGATCCTAGTACTGTTCATTTCTTTTTTTAACTCAGAGTTTGTCCTTAGTTATCTATAATTTTTATTCAGTAACATTTTGACCTTGAGATTAACTCAGTTGGTAAGAGCATGGTGCTAATAGCACAAAGGTTATGGGTTCAATCCCTAAATAGGTTATTCACTTAACAGTTGGACTCAATGATCCTTGTGGTTCCCTTCCAACTCAGAATATTCTGTGAGGGGTTTTTTGTCATTATGATTTTCTCTCATAGATTTCCTGTATTTTCATAAAAGTTGTATCTTGCTCTATTCTAGGATTTTCCCATATTCTAC
This sequence comes from Empidonax traillii, assembly GCF_003031625.1. Classification (NCBI taxonomy): domain Eukaryota; kingdom Metazoa; phylum Chordata; class Aves; order Passeriformes; family Tyrannidae; genus Empidonax; species Empidonax traillii. The sequence goes on along the minus strand of NW_020955228.1, from coordinate 1,374,964 downwards.
CTCTTTCTCTATAAGAGAAGTAACATCAGTGCAAACCCTGCTGTAAATGTTTTCCAAGATCTACAGTCAAAATTTCTGGTAAGTCTTGCATCTGCCTTCTGTAGGAACACCAAACCTGAAGTTGTGTATAGCATGGAAGGAGCTTTAACATTCCCAGGTTCACTGGAGTTTCTCACTGGTATGTCTATCTCCGGTCTGTCATGCTTTTTGCTTTGGTCTGGCAAGACAACACAACCCATTCTACCTGTTTCTTCAAATCCTACCTGGACATACCTAGTAGAACTCTAGAGCTGCATACTCTGTGTATGGCTGTTTCTACATTGATAAAAGGGGATGAATATAATTCACAAGGAACTGATTCTGTAGTGATTTGTCCATTTGGAATAAAATAATAGCAAAAAAAGCCACACACACCTGAAAGCCTAAAACTACACTTGCCAAGTAATGCCAGCTAATGCCAAACATTGCTAATCAGCTATATCTCAGCCAATAGATTTACACTTCACATAAATGATGCATTGGGAGGGTCAGCATCTGCACCCACTGAAATTTTTTGGACCAAAATGTACTCAGATAAGCTTGTGAATTTCTAAATTCTTATTTCAAATGCCAAATACTTTAGGGATTTGCTAATAAATTTGTGTATGTGTGTGCAGATGTACATATTAAATGTTACAGAAAATTGTATTTCCCTGGCTATACTTTTTTCATTTGCCATCTCCTTTTCCACTTCTTTCCTTCACTTTCATTGCTATAGCTCATTTAACTTTCTTTTCCTTTTGCATCCTTCTTTATATTGCTTTTCTTCCTCTTCCATTACCTGAACCAGTACGAATTTATGGATCTATTCATTGTAAGTAACGCTAATTACATACTGTTGGAGCCACAGATTTCTTTTCTATTTCAGCATTAAGTATAAGTCGTTTCTATCAGTTACATACTATCCTAAACAGAAAGCTATTAATTTAAAAATTCAAAAGAACCTAGTACCATATTGTTGTAAGTCTGAAACTCATATTGGGTTTGTGCAGCAATATGTTCAGACATCTGCATAGGCAAATGCTTCATAAACTCTAAAGTACTAAAAAAATATACATTACCATGACTCACACTTAGTCAGATAAATAAGAAGCCAATAATGAAAACATGAGGAAAACAAGACTTATATAGAAATAAAATTTCAGGGTGAAAGTTACAGTATGTATTTGAATCATTTATATGACAAATTTGATGGATTTAAAGTTTAATCCATATTCTTCTTGCAAGTGTAACGCATTGATATACATGATGCCAAAGTCGGTTAAAAAAAAATGTTTTGAATAGAGCACCAAACAGAAATTGGTACTGAAGGACTAGGAATTAGCCTAAATGAAATAACATGGAGGTATTTTCCACTCCACTTTTAAATTCCTTTTGAAACAACACTTTTAAGAGTTTAGAATCTGACCAAACTGTAGTAAAGGGTTTTTTTGGAATGTGTTAGGCAGAGTCAACATGTTGTTTACAGGTCCAGACACAGTTTTTGGACTATAAAAGTCATGTGAAGTATGTGCAAATCTTCAAGTGAAAACTGCTGCAAAAGTAGAATGCTACTTTATTTATTAAATCCCATGACTCAAATGAATTTCTGGTCTTTCCGGGGAGATCTTTTGTTTTATGTATTTTTGGTTAGACTATAAGGTTAGACTATACATCCAATAAGTATGCAATAGAGTATCTCAGCAAGAAATAATAAAATTGTGGGTTTTGTGAGTAAATTAGTAAAACAAAAAAGGTTTGCTTAATTATATTTTCTTTTTAATACCCTCAAAAGAGTACCAAACATTTTTCTTCACATCAAGTTTTCTAAAGTGAAGAAAATTACAATTCTGAATTGCAGTTTATTGCCTGCTGTTTTCTTTGCTTAACTCTTCTTTTCATCATTCTATTTCCATTCACCAAAGTTCTTGCATTCAGCTTTCTCTCTCCTCTGGAGTGATTCTTTCCCTGAAATTTCATTTCAAAGAGCTGAATAAGAAAGGGTGAAGCATTTGTATTGTGAGAACAATATTTGTCAGAAAGCCTGAGCCACGTTAAAGAGCCCTTCACTGTGACAGAAGCATTTTTCAGTGCTGGGTGACACAGCACAGAGACACCAACAGGAGAACTGTTGGCAGTAAAATGTATTAAGCATGGTTCCTTAAAAAACCTCTCTCTTGGTTGAATTCTTTTATACTTAATGTATTGAAAACCAGCATTATAGGCTATCTGTCTCTGTTCCTTCCCCTGTCCCACAGTTGGAGTTTTCATATTCTTTCTGTTTTCTAATGGGAATTAAGGTCACTGGGAGGCATTAGTAAGTACTTCCTCTAACTAGCCATGATTTCACAAATCTTTTACACATTCAATACTATTAGAGTTTGTAATTCTGTAGAAAATTGGTGGAAATCAAACCATATACTCAGCTGGGAGTGAAAGAAAAACCTATAATATATTTATGCTTTACTATACAAACCTCAGTTTCTTAGGAAACTGGGCTAAACATGTTTCTGTTTGCACGTTTTGATGCTAAAATTCATGCATTATAGAGGTCAGGCAACAGTATGCTGCTAACAGCAAGCTGTGGACTGAGCTGTAAAAAAATGAATGAGGTGAATAGGGGCCACAGTTTTAATAAAAGTTCTTCAGCTACGTTTTTCTGCCTGCAGGCAGCTATAGACATTCTTCCCCTATTGACAAATTGTCTGACACTTTTCAGATATAAAATGGTTCTGCTTTGAGGTTAGTGTCATACTCCTCAGGCCTGGTGCGGAGTCCAGCTGAGGGTTTTTTCCAGTTCTGTAATACTCTTTTATTCTATCAGTGCTTTTTTGGAATTAACTCACTGAAAGTAAAGATATTTCACTGCTATTGATGACATGGTGGGGGGCGAGGAGGGAAAGAAAAGCATTCAGCATGAAGGCAAGGTTCCACTGATGGAACACAAAGGAAGGCTTCAATCCCCCCAGCTCTGTCTCTGTAGCTCCTCACAAGCTTTTAACACTTCAACCAGATGAACAATGTGCAGCCTTGCTGAGCGTATACATAGAAGCAGCTCCTTGACTAAGCTCATTGAAGGCAGAAAGATGGCGGCAACTCTGCCCTAATTTCCCTTAAGGCTGTGGAGTCTGAGGAAGTGCAGTTAAGGAATGCCTTCACATCCTTTTCAAATGAAATGGGATTTGTATTCCACTTTTTATGGCCAGAAACATAGGAGATGGATGATTTTAGCTAAGAAGCTGAGAAAGTGCCTGGAAAATCTTCAGCGGGTGATCTTGGCGTCAAACCAGTACACTGTCAGTGCTTCAGGAGTTCAAACAAACAAACATCATAAGTATTTTGGACACGTCATTATTAGGATATTGGAGCTGGAGAAATCTAGTTACTACAGTCAGAGAAGGGCAGAGAGACTGATGAAAACAAAGTGCATACTGGTGGTGGAGAACAGGCATGAAGGGAAATAGCTGATAGAAAACATTTGTAAGTTGTGCTGACATGGAGATAAAGAGGATGAGAAGGGAGCATAAACCAGGCCTGATTTTTTTTTCCTGTGTCATTTTAACAGGCTCTCAGATCCTAGATTTTGTGAATAAAAGGGCTGAAAATGAGGTTGGCTTTATGATAGTTTTCAGAATTGCTGTAACTGGCTTGAATTATGCAGTTAGCTCTTTTTTTATCTGTTTAGATTATAAATTTATTTAGATGTGAAAGCAATGATTTCCATAGTCTGAGTTTTAATACCTCTGTGTTTTACTTGCTAATGAAAAAGCAGGGACATATAGTGGTAGGACCCAGTCTTGTCTGTGAGAAGCAAAGATTTGTGTTTTATTTTCTGGGGAACTGTGGGCAACACTGAATTGATTGTTTCAACTATAATTTGTAATACACATGCATATCTATATATATATCACAAATAAAGCAAACAGAAATCAGTAGTTATTAACAGCTGCAGATATTTCTGTTCTCATAACAGAAGTCATTTAAGTTCATACTTTCTGATTTTAAAGCCGTGTTCATGTAGGTAATTTTATTGTCTTCACTTTAATTTCTTTGAGGGTGTTCATATTCTCCACAATAGGTTTTTGGCTATTTGGGTATACAGCTAGACCTTAGTATTTCAGTTCTTAGTTGAGAAAAACTTTGGTATGTCTAGGTTTTATACATAGTTTCTTGCTGTGACTTTTGAGTCATGTATAAAATATTATGACTTACATCAAGTCTTCTGAGCCTTTGTTTTCCATTCATCTCCTCTATGCTTCAGTTTTCTACAGTTCTAAGAGATGTCTTTCATTGTTAACACAATTACAGTGCTTTGAATGGAATATTTGTTCAACAGAACATACAGAAGGTATTGGTTTTGAAAAAAATCTAGTGTATGTTTCTGAAGAATGTCAAAATCATGCTAATTTCTGTTAATTTCATCTTTATACTCTAGTATACAACCAAAACCAACAACTCATACCTGTTTTCAGCCTCTAGATGATTCAGTTCTCATAATGAAAAGATTAATCTGGCATTAATAATTTGTTTTCTTACCTGGAAATTCCAGCCTAAGAAAATTTAGTAAGAATTTAGCTGGACTAAGTGCCTCATTTCATTAGCATATCTGAGTTAAGAGTACAGTTACTAAAACTGGTTACCTAAAATGGTGATTTTTAAAATAAGCAAGTTTGAAAACCTCACCCTATGCTTACAACTGTGGAAGGAGTGAAAAAAGGCAGCCATGTATTGTAGTGGTCTTAAGGCAGCAAAACCCCAGTTATGTCAGCCAGACTAGCTAGCAGCTGTTTCTTTTTTCCATGCTAGTATGCTAAGCATAGTAGTTCAATAGCTCAGAATACCCCTAAGATGTGGATATTGTAGAGCAAGCCTAATGGCTGCAAGGGAAAGGCAGGGGTAGGTACTTCCTTTTGGGAGTTCACCAGTTCACATATATTTCTTTTACTTTTTTCAAAATAACAGGTTTTAATTAATATATTAGTATGTTAGAACAAATTCTTTTTTTTTCAGTTCAGTTTCTTTCAAAGGCTGCAACAGAAAACAGCTATTTCTAAAACTCCAAAAGTGCTTTCTACTTTAATTTTTAAGAAGTCGTCCTCTAATATTAATAGATTTGTGGTTTCTTTTAAATACAGTTATGAGTTTATTACTGTAACTTGAGCTGAAAGAAATGGACTCCTTTTTTAATGACTATGGTAGTATTTATAATTCCTGCAGGGAAAATGGATTTGCCTCGAGGTTTTTATCGGGAGGTGGGGGAAAAAAAACTAACAGTAGCTGAACAAGCCTAGAAAGAGTTTCTGGAAAAGAAAACTAATAGGATTTAGCCTGTACTGGACATTCTGTAGAGACTCATGGCAGGAAAGATTATAGAAACTTCTGTTAAATTGGAAATGAAAAATGTCGCAACACCTCTTTCTAGTTGGTCTTGAGACTAAAGATTTTGATATTTCCAGTTCCACTAACTGTGCATTCTTAGGCAATTCTACAAAACTGCAGTATCATGATAGTATAGTGACACAAGTCTTTCATAGAAAATGCCCATAGACACACCATTTATCCTTTGAATAAGTCAGAAGGAGTCTTAGGTTGTAGGGATTGTATTTTACATGTTTCCCGTGTAGCTTCAAGGTTAAACTTATAGATCTGCAGGAGTGAATAAGCCAGAAATTCTGCAAGAAAGTAGAAAACTATGTCCATGCAATACTAATGTCTCTCAACTCTGCCATATATGAATTTGCCAGCCTAACTTGCTTACTCTATTAAATTTGATAAAACTGGAGACTACTGTGGTTTGGTTACAGGCTGAGACTTTGTATCAGGAGAAGACAAAGAAGCTCAATAAGTAGCAACAAAGTTCAGTAGTGCTGACATGTTACCACTCCTTCAGTAGGTAAGAAATAGCATAAACATAACCTTTACAACTACAGTTGTGTAAAGAACATACAGTCAGAGCCACTTCTGTGGTATATGATTTAGGAAAGCCTCATGGGAAAAAAAAATTCCTTCACAATATCGAAGGGAATTAATATCCTGTAGCAGACAAGGCAAATAATAGTCATATAAACTACTTAATTAGAAAGAGTTTTGGTTTAACTGCTCTCTCGTTTACAATTAGATGTGTTAATTCAATGGCTAAAGGTCAGGAATTACTCACTGTGTCCCAGAAGCATATCCAGGAAATGGACATCAGCTCAAATCAGAGATGTTAATATGCAATTAAAGGTCACAATAGCTTTTGCTGAACGAAATTAGCTGCTCCCTGGATGAACTTTTTCTGAAGGGATGACTGCTTAGCTGAGGTGAATATGCCTTCACAGGAACATTCTAGTTAAGCATTTGCTTTTCAGAGGAGCCAAAGGCTGTTGTGAGACAGTTTTTGTAGCTACTTGAGATATTTGAAAGTGCTTTTCCCATTGCCTGGATAGAGATGAATCTAAAACAGAAAAAAAAGTGAGTAAATTTATTATTGTGGTGCATGATGCTGAGTAGTTGAAAGAAGGTAAATTTTATATAAATCAAAATTAATAGAAAACAAAGGTAAGCATGCTTAACTTGGGCTGTAGCTTGTAGGTCTGTTTCCAGAGTATTTCACATTGATGTTCTGCAAATTACTTTCCTGTTAGTTCAACCCACCTGATTTACCTAGTCAATACAACAGCTGTAGAAAATACACAGAATTACCTTATCAGTTTCTTCTGCCTGGGCAGAAATATATGCATGTGGAGTCTTAAGCTGATTATGTTCTTTTAGGCAACTTGTTCAAATTTTTTGTGACTCTTTTTCTGAAGACTTAAAATCATTCTACAGCAAGTCTTAAGCCTTTCCTAGCATGGTGTTGTCTGCAAGGAAAAGGGATTTTTCTATTTTAACCAAAACATTGAGTGATGATGAAATTCTTGTCACTATTGAATATTGTCTGTAAAAATATTGAGCAGAATAAATGTCAGGACATATCTGTAAGAAATTTGATTCAACAAAGCTTTTCAGCTTAAAAATGAATGTGATAACTGCAAAGATTACTTACCTAACCAGTTATTATCAATTAAATTCATCCAGACTAGACTGCACATTCCTAAATACATAGATGCATCTTCAAAACAGAGATTACAAACAATTCAAATGCAGCCATGGGGAGGAGAGTTCTTAGGAATCTCAATGAGTAAGCATAGTTTAGTAAATAGACCACTAATTGAGCTGTAGTAATTTTCTATGTGTATAGGCTATGAGCCTGTCATCTTCTTCTGTAAATTAGTCATTCTACTTTCAGTTTGATGAAGGCAAGGTAGCATATGTAAGCAGTCAGAAATGGTGTTTCCGAACCTTCAGTTCTACTATGATTTTTTTTGGAATACTGTTATGTTCAGCCCTGTTTAATTTTGCCTTTATCTTCTAGCTAACAAGCATGGTTGAATATCATTTGGAAGTTCACTCACTCTAAAGGACACCTGTGTGACTGAAATGTTTGTGTTGCTGTTGCAGCTTCTCACAAACCACGTGCATGTATATAGTGAAAACTAGTTTTACTCTTCAGATATGCTAGTGTCACAATCTCTGCATGAAAATATATGCTCTCATCAGAAATGTTACTTTGGTATTAAGAACAGTCTTCAGGGCAGAACTTGATTACACTGTTAAAAGTACTTGTCCTTTCACATTGTAGTTTTGCATCTAAAAATGTCATAAATTATTATGTTGTTCCAGACCTTGCAAAGCACACAAAGGTGGTAAGTTACTGACTTTTATTATATTTTCCAGGATGTAAAGGTAGTTCCCTCCAGCAGATTAGACTTGGACTGTTCTGGCCAGCTGTTCCATTCCACCAGCATCCTTCAGCATTCACTAGATGGCTGTGTATACTTATGTATGCTTCCTTGTAAAGTTTAGGAGTGTAGTAGTAATCCACTCACTATCAGAGGTGCTTTAGGAACAGTGTGCATTCCAGTATACGGTTTGTTTACTTCCTCATCTGAGTCATCTTGCTTTAAGTTTGGCTAAAGTGACCCTTGAATTAATCTAGATTCTTTTGCTATAAAAACATGTCCATCTCTCTGTATTGTTTTGCAATGCTTTCTCAACAACCTCAAATATCCTCTATCAAACAGAATTGAATATGCTGGCTTCTCAGCAGCAGAATCCTCTTTACATATTCATTGTTTGGCAAAGCAAAATAGCTAATTATAGCTTATTGTTCTCCAGTACCTCTACTGTAATGGTTTTATCAGCACAGTCGTGAGGACAACACAAATTGGGGCAGTCTTCAAATAAACATATAATCTCTTAAAACTAAACTGATAACATGAGTTTCCAAACTGCATTCTGAGAGTCCTTAGTTAAATGCATATGTCTGGATTGTGCTTTCTTTGAGTTAGTGCAACTTAATGCAGGTTGGAATCATGCTTGTTCACTGAGCACCTGTAGTAGCTGAAGCTCTGTCATACTCAAGAAGCCCAAAGACAAATGCATTTCATTATTTACAGTACTGGCTACTTAAAAAGCAACCACAAAGTACTCCAAAATAGAACACTGCTTCCAGTAACTAACAGTTGAAATGTGATATTTCACTTTCCTTCTGACTTTTTATTTTAGCCAGGGAAATATACTTTTTCTTATTGTATATATATATCTCAACCTTTTTTTCTTTTTTTCTTTCATAAGTTTTTACGTGAAGTCATATATTGCAGCAGTGTATTCCACTTACAAGAGTAGGCGAGGGGGAATGTGTATTTTTCTTTTTTGTTTCTTTTAAGGACCTATTACTGTTTTATAAAACAGTAAAAGAAAAATTTCAATCTTCTTTGTACAATTTTATCTGTCTTCTGTTATGCATCACCTTTTACAATAAACAGTCCAACTATATGTAGTACTCTCTTGATGTGAAAGGACGTTTTTTCACTTTTATTAAATAATTGTAGTCTAGATGGAATAATTTTTAGGATATTTGTTGAAAGTTAAGGCATACAAACATGCTGTGCAGGTGGACTGAATATTACATCATTGACTAATGCCATATTAATGTCTGTTTTATTTCCTACTCCTCATTTTGCATCTTAGTATCTAGCTTGTCCTCACGTTCACAGTAGGACACTAAGTGAAGTTTAGGTCTAAATATCCTTATTACTCACAGCTGGATAGTTGTTTAAGACATTTAACTCTGGTCCTGCATGCTTGACTTTGAATATACTACCCCAAAAGCTATTTGCCATCATTCTGTCCAATTACCTAATTAGGCTCAGGCTCTCTACAGATTCTTGATTTTACTTGATTTTTCAACTGACTCTCTGATTTTCTGTTATCTTGACTAAGTAATTGTGTAGCGATTAGATGAATTTCCTAACGTTTGTATTTTGCTTCCTTCTGAAACTTCTGCATTATTAGAAAGGGACAAAAATCCTTGAGAAATATAGGACAACTTAGCTCTTCTAACAATATTAACTTATGATGACTCACTGTTATTTTACACAGCCCAGGCTTCTGTCTCTGATCACAGTAGTGAGTAGGATTGCTTGTGGAGTGGTTCCCAATACAAGCCACTTTCACCAATTCATTCATATTCTACTACCCCAACTTCCATATTGTCAGAAATACTGTTTTTGTCCTGGCCACTAGTGGGCTAAAAGAGGACAAAGGCTAACAATCTTCTGAAATACATGGGGAGGAAGAGCGAAATCTTAAACCTAAATTTGTATTTGTATGCGTGTGAATAAAACATTGAAGCCTTAAAATGATAAAAACAATTTAAATCCAAATGCGAGGTTTGAGTATTAAAATAAATAAATAAATTTCTACATACATAGCAAAGAAAATATCTCCTGAGATAGCTGAAGCCATAGAAGGTCATTAGCAAATAAAAAAGGGAGAAATATTAAATCTAGTTCCAATTATGTTTGTGCACGCATCACAACGAGCATGATTAAGGCTGGAGTTGGAGGTGAAGCTCCAGTGTGTGATGTGCTAGAGTATAATTGAAAGGACTGAGTGATGGATTAGAATCATTGCTTGCAGCAGGAAAAGTAGTGTGATTTGCATGTGTGTTCATACTGCAAGCTTTAATAAAACAGTAGGGAAACACCGTAGATGTTCCTGAGTACACTGCATTCAAGTTTCAAGTAGGAAATATATGCTTGACTGTCATTCTGAATGCTGACAGACTGAACAAAAGGATCTGGCTTTCAGTCCTCCGTGTAGAAGATGATTCTTCAGGTTGCTATTCTGTCATACATTGCTTGTCAGCCCTGTCTCTAGTTTCTCAAGCTTCCCCGACACAGTGTGTTTAGTCAGCACAAGCTGTTGTTAGGATGATCTTTACAGCCTGAGATACCTGTTCTGAACTCTCATGTTGCTTATACAAGTCCTCGGCAGTGTATCCATTGATTCATGAAGGGAAGGAACTATCATCACAGTTAAAGAACTGGTGCTGGATTCTGAAGCAGTCTAGAAACAGTAAAGATCATGAGCACTAAAGGCAGTATAGCACAAATAAATTTAATTCAAAAGTACTAGGGTTGCAAGGAATCAGTGTTTGTCAACATTATTTTATTGCATCCCAGCAACAAAAAGCTTAGTCATGTTATGTCCAGATTATCATTTAAATTGTATCAAAACTAAAAAAATGTTAGTTTAGAATAAATTCCTCACTTCAGATATGGGTACTAAATTTAACATAAGCAGTTGGAAAAGTCTAGTAATCCTGTTACTAAGCAGCAATATCAGTAATGAAAATACTTTAGTGGATACCTAAGAGTAATTAGTCATTTTAAGAGACCTGAAATACTCTGCTTTAAACCTACAGTTACCAGAAGCATCTGGATATATTTAGTGTAAGATTCCCATAGACTCATCATTTTCCCTACAAGTTTTTCCATCTACTATCTACTTTCTCTGTAGTTATCTCTAGTTCAGCACCTTACCAGAGAATCCCCTCTTATTATGTACAAAACTAAATGTAAAGAAGAGATGTTGAATTCAAGTACAAGTTAGCTGATTGGTGTCAGAGACCTCTCTGAAAGGTAACGCAGGGATTTTAAGACACCTGTGTATCTTCACTGAGTTTCAGGAAGAGATAATGTGTTTTAAAAACTACATGTAAGTCAGTCATATTTCTCATGCAATATTGTGGACAGAAATTCGCTGCAAGGAACAGTCTAAATCAGGTTATATAACTAACTTATAAAAGTAATAGTGCATTAGCTGTGAATTTTAAAGAAGCTGTATTGACCCTATAAGTATTGGTTCTTATACTGTGGTATCCTGAGAAACTGCTGGGAGACACTGATCAGCTCCTTTTAAAATAAAAAAACAGCTCCTGATAGGTATTATAAACCCCTGGCTGATAGCTTTGCTTCTACAGTATGCTACCCACAGTGTAGCACAGCGGATTTATAACTACAGTGTAAAATAATATTAATAAAAATAAATTGTTATATTCAGGGTCTATGGATGCAGATTGGTGCGCAGTATCAATTTCCACTATTGGATGACTATAAATTCACATTCTTAGGGATCAATGATGTGCAATAATATCAGGTGGATGGGGAACTTCTACTGTGATTTCTTCATTTATTTTCCCATGCCATTTCTTTCTGCCCACTGAGAATTTTAGCTGAACCTGTTTTGACCAATTTATTTCAGAGCTAATGCCAGCAATAATAGCAGCTTTTTTTGTAAGTGGTTTTTATATGATTTTTGTGATTAATTTTTCATAAAAATTACAGAGTCATGAATTAAAGGAGTTTTCACTCAATAAAAAGATATGAAGAAAAATTTTTATGTTCTCTGTCAGTTTCTTTAATTATAGAGATTGTGAGTATCTAGGAGAGCAGGTTACATCCTCTACCCTGATTCATTTTTCCATATTACAAAATCTAATATTTAGATTCATTATATACATGACTTAAAAGATATTCTAATTTTATTATTTGCCAATACAATCTCTTTATATAATTAAATATATACCCATTCTCAAATGTCAGCTTGCAAAATCATTAATATAAACCGAAGTTGAATTAATAACACAAAAGAGGCTTGAATGCGCTGTTTAATGTGAAGATTTATTTTCTTTTTTTAACTCAAGTAAACTAAAATTATGTATATTACCATCACACATTAATTTATTGCAAAACTGCATCATTTTAGTGATCTTCAAGGGGATTTTTTTTCCGGGTATCCCAAAACAGGACTAAGTGGCAGGAGGACTGCTCTGTGGGTAAATTGAGAAGCAAAGGTCTGTTCTATCACACTTGTTTTTGTATTAAAACTTCACCATGATCTTCATTTACAATAGTGATACCCAAACTAACCGTATGGACAGAAAGAGTTGAAACATCCTCTATGAAGAAAAGTTAGGTACTTGTTGTTTTAGTGTAATGAAAGATACCACATGTATTTCTGAGCTGCTGGATTTTTTTGCTTTAATACCTTGCTTAACTAACCTGAATGCTAGGCCAAGTTGTAACTATGCTTTATAAAGTGTTGGATTTTGTCCTGCATTGGTCATTTAGATAGAAGGCTTGCTGTCTGCTATTTCTATGTACTCTTGAAATTAAACTTTCTTATGTTTTCACTAATACAATTCATTCTGAACAAAATTCATTTAGATGTGCTTATTATGTGTAAAGTAAGTGGTTTCAGCAAGGAAGAGATGTTAAAGGTTTAAATATTAAGGTATCAGTGAAAACTCGGGGAACTTCTGGCTTTAGTTTTCTTGTATTTTTAAACTTCCTTTTGTTTTCACAGCTGTTCTTACTACTTTGAAGAAAAATTGTTTCAAATATCATCATGGCATTTAAATAAGATCATTTAACTTTTAAAGCAGTCAATCACAGAATTATTTGGGGTCAGTACTGAGCCTCTACCTTGTATTGTTCTACAAAGACATAACATGTTATATAGTGATAACAACAAAGAATCCATTGTCAGATGATTAAGAGAAGCAGCTGGTAGATGCTGTCTCTCTCCTGGCCTTTTGGATGAGTAATACACTAATAAAGGTGTCAGTTATGAAGAACAACTTTAAAAATAACTACAAAAATATTCCAATATTTAAAATACTAATAACAAACAATATTTGGGATTTAGTAATTTTAAAACTGATAAATAATAATTTTTCTCCCTCAGGTTTACTTTATAAGGAACTAAAAGGTGCTTCCTATGTTTTGAGTTGTTAATACACCCTAGACTAGAATGCTTATTCCCCATTTGTGTGGTTAAATCAGTGAGGCTGTTTTTCTACTTAGGTATATGCCTACTGTGATATAAATATACCTGACTTCGTGCCAAGTACCAACTCACAGCACAAAGGACTCTCTCATCTATTGCTCATCCTTTATAATATGGTTCTGGTCAATCTTTTCAAAGCCTATAATATAATCATTCAGGGATAGTCATAAAATGCCTGAGGCAGTCAGGCCTCCCTTTAACTGCTGCTAATAGCAAAGAGCCTAAGTCTTGTTTATCAAGTAGTACAGTAATTGTATTTCAAAATAAAAGGTAGCCTTTCTGATGAGTATAATCTTAAAATAAAATGTGGCAATCTAAGCACAGCAAGTCAAAGTGTTCAGTGTGTATTTATTTAAGCACATCCTGAGAAAAAGGTTGTGGTTTGACCATTTGGGAATAACTATTGATGAACCTTGTTCCTTTGTGAGCCAGCTTATATTCTGAGTTTCAAAAGCTTTTTTTGATTATGAAGTCTTTGATTATAGATATTTGGCTAATATAGATAGTAGCAACTTTTTTCCCCTAAATCTACTATCTGATCATTTGATTAGATATAGCATATACGAATTCATATTTATGTATAACAGGATGAGCCTTTTAAGGGACCCCCTCTAAGCAATGTGTTTAGTTTGAAACAACTGGAGATTATGGTAGACATAAGTAATGTAGATGGTAGTTAATGGATGGGAGAGAGAGGTACCTTTGGTGGGTGAGTGATCTCAGTTAACAAAGATGTTCACACATCAGAGTGAATTGCTTTGGCAGGTTGTGTGAAATACAGACAACTAACCCAAACTGCAGACCTAATGTGGCTAATATTAAGGGATAGGAAATTGTTTATAAAAGTCATCCCACTTCTCTGTGTTTCTCTTTATTCTACTGTGGCTGTTATTTCAGATACTTACAAATACATCAAATGCTCAAGATATGGGAACGTATTGAAATTGTGTATTGGTACAATGATATTTCCTTTTTGTTTAGAAACTGGAGAGGTGTATTGGGTTAATTTCCATTTAATGTGTTGAATAAACAGGAAAAAACAGGTGGTCTGGTTCAGGATTCAAGCTACTGCCAGTTGTTTGTGAGTATTAACACCAGAAAACATTTTTTAAAAGTCATTCATTTTTTGTTTTAACAAGGCTGCTTACAACAAAAAGAATTAGTTCAGCCACATTTGAATTAAGGAATAGTGCAAAAAAAATACATCTAATGACACTTGAAAAGGAAATCAATAAAAAATACACTCAGGAATCAAAGCTGATGTTTTTTTCAGAAAAATTGCTGTACTGATTGTCATGAAGTATGTTGATGTCACTGTCACTATGACAACATTGTGACAAGAACTAGACACACTAGGCTACCTTGTAAAAAGATTTTTCATCTCTTTTTTTGTATAAAAACTAATAGAAATGAGAACCTCTCCCCTAGCACAAGGTTTCATTTAGGGTGAGATGATTTGTTTTAGGCATTGAATCCAGGTTTTGTGATCAAGTGACAAGATAGCTTTTCAAGACAGGTAAGAGCAACACATTCAAATACAATATGCTTTTACTTTTCATCTAGTAAAAACAAGAAGAAAAAAATTTGCATTATCTGAAATACAAACATTTGTATGTAGAAAACTTTTGAGAAATTTTGACATATTTCTCAAAAGTATTGCAGGACTTTATGTCTGAGGATGTAAGAAGCATTTGGAAGTAGAGTGTGTATGATGTAACTTTTAAGAGGATGGGGCTATTTTCCATATATGATTCTTTCTGTCCTTTTAATTAAAATGATCTCTCCATCTTTATCTATTTTTGGTTCTGTGTTATTTTAATTAAGCCACAGAATCCATTGTGTACTACATTTCTTTCTTATTTTTTTAACCATATTTTACTATTCATAGACCTTGTTCATTTTCTCCTTGTGTATTTTCTCCTTGTGTGCCTGATCTCTACTGACTCATAGATTTTAATGTTTGTGTTTTCCCACATAAGAGGTACTGCACTGGTGTCAATTGGTGTCACATAACTTCAGAAAACTGCAGTCTCTAGAAATACCACAATATTAACAATAAATATTTTCTGTGTTTGGTAATCTACACATTACTTTCTGTTGAAAATGTGTTCATTAACCATATGCTGCTTTTTTTTTCCTTTTTCTTTTTTTTTTTTTTTTTTTTTTTTTTTTAAATTTATTAACTGTTTAGAAGCAGAGCACCAAAAGTGTATCAGCATGGAAATACACCTAGATAAATTTTTCCCAGAGGTATTTGAATTCCTAGTAAATCCTAAGTGGACCAAAAACTCCTATGGGGAATCCTTTGCATGTTTGCTTTGCTGTCTTTTAACTGTGCAAGCTGAGCAGATTTATTAAGCTCTGGTTCTCTTGATAGTGATTTCAGTTAAAAAATTTTACTGGTGTTGATTTCTAAACATGCCGAAATATAGTTATCTTAAAGCGGTCATTACTTCCAAAGAGAATTTTAGTCATTTATCAAATACAGCATTCAGACATGATGATGATGATTTATAAGTTTCTATGATGATTTATAAGTTTCCTTTTTACATTAATATATTGTTCTGTTCTTTAATTATTCACCAAGTGAGATTTATTTAATTAAAAAACTGGATAAACGAAAAAGTTATTATTTAGCTATTATATTTTGCTGAGAAATAACTAAAAAACACAATGTTGAGGCAAGACTTATGCACATAGAGTTTGAGGACAGGCTTAAGTATTCAGGAGTTTAAAAGCAATCCCATCTGAGGGGAAAAACTATAGAGTAACAGCAGTAGTCATTGCACCATTGGTGCTTAATATCAAGTTCTATCTTCTCTAAATATAGGCTTTGAAAATTGCGGTTATAATGTGGAGCCCAATGCACATTATCTTGAAAAACCAAACAAAACCAACCAATCTAACAAAAATTTCCCTCCTGTACACACATCAAAAAGGATGAGGTCCTGAGTGGCTTAGTTGCATTCTTCCCAGTCACTTAGGTGCATTGAAGTTTTCTCCATTGTAACTTGTTACATACTTACTTTAAAAGCATTTTAAGCTTGAATGAAACTTCTCTTGAACGTGTAGGTTGAAGAAATGTAAATTTTCACACCAAAATCACAATTAACAGTTAAATGGAGTCATATTAACATCCAACCTTTCTATAAAGGGAAAACATACCAAGGTATATGGTGTGGTCTTTTGTCTCTCTTTCACTCTGTACCATGTCAGATCCTCTAAAGATGTCTATTTAGAAGTGAATTACAAGAAAACTCTTCCTTTTCCTCTTTCCAAATGCACTCAATGCTCATCTTTTGCTGAAAGATCTTACCCTTAAGATTAGAAAGTGAGTAATTGCTCTGTGAATGAATCCTAGGCAGAGGTGAGATAGGAAGACACCAGGGCATTAGACTGCAAGAGATGGCTTTTTCCATAGAGGAACCTGGGTTAAAAACTGGCTGGATGGCAGGGCCCAAAGAGTGGTGGTGAATGGTGCCACATCACTAGTGGGGTTCCCCAGGGCTGAGTATTGCGCTCAGTTCTGTTCAATATCTCTATTGATGACCTCGATGAGTAAGTTCAAAGATGACACCAGGTTGGGTGGGAGTGGTAATCCGCTGGAGAGCAGTAGGGCTCTTCAGAGGGACCTGGACAGGCTGGATCAATTGGCTGAGGTCAATTGTATGAGATTCAACAAGGCCAAGTGTCAGATCCTGCACCAGGATCACGACAACCCCATGTGGTACTACGGGACTGGGGAAGAGTGGGTGGAAAACAGCCCAGTGAAAGAGGACCTGGGAATGCTGATCAACAGCTGATGAAACATGAGCCACCTATGTGCTCAGGTGGCCAAGGCCAATGGCATCCAGGCTTGTATCAAAAATAGTGTGGGGCCAGCAGGACCAGAGAAGTGATTGCCCCTCTATCCTCAGCACTGGTGAGGCCACATCTGGAGTACTGTGTCCAGTTCTTGACCCTTCACTCAAAGAAAGATATCGAGGTGCTGGAGTGAGTCCAGAGATGGCCAATGAAGCTGGTGAAGGATCTAGAGAGGTGATGGAGTCACCATCCCTGAAAGTGTAAAAGAAATGACTGGACTTGGCATTTAGTGCCACGTAGGTCTACCTGACACAAGGTGGTGATCAGTCAAAGGTTAGACTCAATGATCTTAGAGATCTTTTCCAACCTAAATGATTCTGTGGTTCTGTAAAAAACCTGCTGTAGGCAGCAGAAGCTGGGGGGTTTGTTGGCCAGGGCAAAGAGACTGCTCCCTCTGATAGCATAGGTTGCCACCTTCTCTGGGCTTCCTTGCTGACTTCAGAAATGTACAAGTCCAATTTCCCTGGGCTCCATCCTAGCTACAGCCTGTTCCTTTTCAACCCTGTTCAAGTCTCAGCCTTGTGTCCTTTGCACAAGAAAATTTAGTTTTGATCATACTGTTGAGAAACCCAGACCTGGAACTATTAGTCCATGATTTTACTTCTTATGGAGGTTAGTTTAACTCCTAATGTTGCTTTATGATATAAAGTTTGACAAATCACATCTTGTTGCTGCAGCCAGGCAGTGGGATTGAGACCTTATTGTTAAAATTTAAATGCTTTCTTAAAACTTGCTTCATTATCTGACTATTAAAAAGATAATTTATTAGCTTTGTCATGATCAATAAAATCGAGAAAATAATGTATTTTATGTGCAAGTATAAATTCTGATTTTTGAAAAACTTAGAGAATTAGTTACCTTAGTGAAATTACTGTGTTATGTGCATCTCAGATTTAAATGCCTGGTTTAAATGCTATTAGTGCTTATAAGATTTTTATGGTTTTGATACTGGAACCTTCAGTACTTTAGAAGAGAATAAATATTTGCAAAAAAAAAATTATATGAAAAGTAGGAAACCCCAGCATTTTCAGACCCAGGTTTAACCAAATAAACCTATCAATTTATAGTAGCATAAGCAGTAACCTGTTTCAGAAAATCTAAAACCAAGTTGTAGTCAGTACTCACTCAGATGTATTTTATGGCTGCATATTATAGTTTCTTAATAAAAAATATTCCCTAAACAGCACAGAAAGGATTAATAATCAGACTAATTATTATTAGTTGTTATGTGCTTTTAGAATATAACACAGATGTGAAACTAATTCCTTCATTAGTGTTTGAATTTAAGATGATTTTGCATTGTTTAAAATAAAGGCATTCTCCATTCCTTTAGTTCTTCCAGGGATGCCATTCTGTAGAGTTCTAAATAAGTAAAACCACAATAATAAATTTTTTTTTTTTTTTAGCTTTAAGCTATAAACTGAGAGCTTAAGGGGGTTTGGTTTTGGTGTTGGTGTGGTTTGGTTTGGGGTTTTTTTGTTCTACATGGAATATTACAAATCTTTTAAAATACTGCCATCTTCATTTCAGAAACTTTTTTGAAATTTTTCAAGTTTCTAAAATTTATTATGACTCTTACATGAAAATATCTACTCTATGACCACCACATTCTTTACAGAAAGACAAACTGGAATCCTCAGCAGAGCAAGAATAATGATAGGTTTGAAAAATTTGACTATGAAAATTTTAAGAAACACTCTTCTGTAAAATAAAGGTTATTATTTAAATATCATGGTGGTTACATGCTTTTTTCATTATGAGACAAAATAATCTATTTTGCAATAAAGAAAGGTATTGAGAAAACTTCTTAACTCTTAGGACAAAAAAAATGGAAATGTAGAATCTCTCATTGGGAATTTTGCTAGACCACTAGCTGTTATGGGAGCCAGAGTTTGTAAAAGATTTGGAACAAACATAGGGTTAGGTTGCATATTTTCAAAATCACATTAAGAGGTATAAATCTGTAAAACAGCATAATTCTGAACAACACCACTCTAAGAGTAAGCATTTTTACCTGCTGAGTATATTCTGAATGGTAGTTTGTGTTCCACTCAGAACAGATGATTTACTGCTTTTAATCATGTAAATGAACACACATGAGGGAATGACACTGATTCCATTATTTCTTTAACTCTTTAGGGGAAACAGTGAATCCCTAAATATATGCAAAACCACTAGCAAAGTTTTAAGCAAAGACATCATGCAGATTCTGTAGGTGCTGTTGCAAGTAGTGATATGCATGCTATGAAGAAATCAGTCTGAGCATCAGGATAGTGAGTGGGGGTTTTCTGTTGGGTTTTTGGGGTGTTGGTTGGGGGTTTTGTTTATTTATTTAGTGTGTTTGGTTTTTTTTGTTGAGGAGCTTGGAATATTTAAACTTTCATATCAAATGTATCTCACTGACTGTGAATTACTTAAATATGTATTTTTCCTTGACTATTTTTATACTTACTGATGCTAAGGGATTATTTAGAATAACAGTTTTACTTTTTAAAGAGTTTAATTTTTTATAGTAGCAACTTCAATTTTAAATTAATCGCATTTTGGCATTACCTCAGATCAATCCTCACATAACAATCATCCATCCACAAAGGGGAAATTGCAAGTTCCCTTCAGATTGCTTTTAATACTCTTCCATGATTGCCTCTTCAAAAATAAATGGGAAGATGATCCTCTATTTCAATTTCCCTCTCAGCTCTGGAGTAGATTCTTTTAACGTGTTGGATTCTTCATACAAATCTGCACCTTTTTAGAGAAGTAGTTGAGAAAGGAATGTGACTATGTTTCTTTTACAGATGGCAGATTTGCTTCAAGTGTTCTAGTCCTCTGAAATAGTTGAGTGGCTAAAAGGAAAAGTATTTTTTCCTCATGTTAGTATTTTCTATTTCGATCTGACATCTCCTCTGTGATGAGATGGAGGAAAGTAAAACTGAGCATTTTTATTATGAATACTATGTTTCAATGAAACCTGTAGAATGTGTAATGGAAAACCTGAAAAATCAGAAATAATGGATACATTTTCTGTTGTTCTGGTTACCAGCGAAGGCCTTGGTGGCACAAATGTTGTATGCTTTTTGTGCTGCAGGAACATTGAGGCTGCTGCTGCATGCTGGGCAGCACATATATATGCGATCAAGTAAAGGATCCCAATGAACTTTGCACTTAATCAGAATGCAGACACATATTGTTGCTAAAAATTGTTTCCTTATAAGGGAAGAATTATTATTCCAGATATTGATGCATTAGTAATTACTGGAAGGTCTGAAAAAATGGGCAATATTTATATTAGTGAACTGCTTCTCTGCTTTGTACAGTTCATTTATTGCTTCTGACTCAAAACCTGTAAAACGTTGTCATTGCAAGGATTAGTTAAGGTTTGAGATAATGTTGAACACTTTCACTGTGTATCTGCTCCTCAGCCCTTTTGGTGTGGTAGCATTTGTGTGTGTACAGCCTCATCCAGAGTGTAGGCATCTTAATGGTTTGTCTTGCCAGGGCTGTTTGTCAAGGGTGTGAAAAAGTTTCTCAGTCAGATTTGAATAATTATTTCTGTAGCACAGTATTTTTTGTATATAAGTCACATCACCCAATCTCCTTTCTTCAGAGAAAAGATACAGGTAACATCAGTAATACTGACAATAGATATAAAGGCATTAAGAAATAAAGAAAACAAGCCCTTTTATTGTTTGAATAATCTTCTTATTCCTCTCATCTCAGTGCATATAGGCAGCAACTTTTCCCAAATATTTGTGTCTCCTCCAAATCTAAAAAATAATGATTGATGTATGCTATATTGCTACTGATGAATCAGTGCAAATATGCCATATGTAATTTGACATGACATAGGTCAGAATCTGATTAAGAGCCTTTCCACAACTCAGTCCTGCCAACACTGGCTTCTTGATACTATTGTCTTATTAGAGATGTGTACTTATAAGGGGTACTTTAACCCAGTATGTATCTCACTTTAAGAAAGTTGTGAGATCAATATAATTTTTAAATAACAGCGTTGAAAAATATATTTTGAAGTAGACTGTCTTTTGAAAATTTGTGAGAACTTAAAATGTATATGGTGTTTTGCATGTTTAAAGCCCTGTGTAAGCACTAATTAGATTTTCACCTCTAGCTTGTAGCTAAACATCATACCAATTTTATGACCTGGAAAACTGGGAGAGCAAAAATTAACAGTGTAGTGAAAGGCCCAAAGCAGATGTGAAACATTCCAGATAAGATTTTAGGAAATGTACTCCCAAAGCTATCAACAGCCATATAGGGTGAGCTGACTCTTAGATTAAAATTTTGACCATAGTCTTGCTATAAAAGAATTAAAGTAGGAATAGGTATAAAATATTTAGCATTTATGTTATTTTAAAGGGAACATTTATAATGTATTTTATGTTGTCAGTAATGTGGGTTTTTTACTTGGGTAATTTGGATGGGGGGGGGTTCTGTTTATTGAAATACTATAATTTCACTAGTTTCATCAATGACTTCTTTTGATAACAAATAAATAATGGGAAACTATGTTTGCTGCACTACCTATCAGGTTTTCTTCTTAAGTAGATACAAAGGTTTTTGGATAGCCTAATTGCAGTAAAGGTGAATTAAATTTTTTATTAACTTTATGAATTAACTTTGAGGGATTTTTGCTTAAAAATGAGCTTGCTAGCCAGGTAGGCTACTAGAACTTGTCTCATGTTCAGTCCTCTTTATATTTATCAATTTCTGTGAATTGCTAAGGAGAATTTTTTATAACAGAAACTACATGAAATTTTTTTCATTTTTTTTATGTGTGAAAACATTCTCACAGCATTGTTGCAGAAATAAGCCATAATTTTGCTGACTTTTTTTTTCTTTTTAATTAATAGAAAGTTTTTTCAGCTGAGTTTCCATGGAGTCTTTGTTGTTTTTCTTTCTGAAGTTTTCTTACATAGAATACATTTCTATTGTGCTGCATTTCAGCTTAGTTATCTCAAAACAAGAATCTGGGAATTACTGAACAATGCACAAGTAAATTATTAAATTACCTTGTTGCTAATAGCAGACCTATTATGAGCACATTTTATTTGCTTTCCATATTAAACATACTATATCAGGAACTAGGGGTATCCACACTGTGGTCAATAATGGATGACTCAATTTATGATCTATCAGGTTGCAACATACCCCACCCATGGTCAGTCCTTTCCCTCTCACAGGAGCACATTGTTAGTCTTTCTCACCCTGTATTACAGCTGGAGCTGTTGTCAGTCTCTTAACTATGTAACTAGATACATATTTTCTATAATTTATGCTATTTATATGCACATGTGAAAATCATGTTGTAATACACTCAATTATCTTACATATTTAAGTGCATTTACTTAATATTAGTGTATTTTAAATGTCATGCTAAATAAACACCTGGATTCTTAATGCAGGTGTCTAGGAATTACATGCTCAATATTTCCAGTTTTTCCTATGTTTAATTACAGTTGATGTATGAAATTACTGAGAAGAGTTAATCTTTGCCATTTTCCCATAAGATTTACATTATGTTGTGGTCCTGACTCTGTTCGTTGTAACAAAGCAGTTCATCACAACAACTCCTACAAAAAATGGGTAATTTTTTCCTGTATGCAATCTGTGCAAAAAGAACTTATAAGATATAGTGAAATACTTTAAAGTCTTTATTTGGAACCTGTAAATACTGATAACTTCTGATCTGGTTCTGCATCTCTCCTGCTTGTTGTGGGGATTACTGCTGGAAGGTTTCCCGACCTTTTAGGTGGGTACCACACAGGGTAAAATCTTCATAAAGATTTGGGCTACCCATAACATAATCAATATATGTTCTCTGAAACTGTTATGAGAACTCTGCACTGTTAGACAAAAATCCCAGCAACAAAGTAAAAATAAAAGTGGAAGATTTTAGCCACAGCTTGCATAGAAAGAAAACCAAGTTTGTCGTTGCAGATTATAAGAACCCACAAAGATAAGTTACAGAATAAGATGTGGTACATGGTGACTTTCAGGTCATGTTGGTGTTTTCTTCATAAAAAGAAGCCTTAGGACTTGCCTGATGCTCTGAGACACAGAGAAAAAAAAAAAAAAAAAGGAAGCTCTGATACGAAACAAATGCTTCATGACATTTTATTTTGAAGGCTCAAAAATCAAGGTAAAGGAAATTGAGATGTTGATTTGTGCAAAATAGTGTATAATTTTTTGGTGCAGTTTGCTTTTACAATTTCTTATGCACAAAATAAATAAAAAAAAAGGTGAAAATAGTATCAAATGGAAGAACATAAAGGAAAAAAAAAGAACTTAATCACATATTTGAGAATGAGGCTGATGAGGTTTCATTAACCCTGATACAATGTCCCAATTTAAATGGGACAAGGGTCTTTTGCTGAGGATGGATTAGGAGGAAAAGACCCAGACTTCTTTTTCTAAGCAATTATAAATCCAAAATTAAGAGGCTCCGATTGAAGGAAAACAAATTATGGAAAAGGGAAAAAAAAAAAAACAGCCCTTTATTAAAAGGTACGTGTGTATTAACAGGAACACGAAAAAAACCCAAGTAAAACAACCAAGCAATATTCCTATACCCACCAATAATCCCCTTCAAGAACAAAACCGATAAACCAGCAAAAGGGAAATTAAATAGTTCAATTTTTAGCACCCTTTGGTGCAGTTCCAGCCACAGTCAGCAGGGGCGCCGTCGGGTCACTGGAGATACAAAATTTGTAAAGTCCTGTACCATTCACCAGGTGGCGCTGTTGGATCACTGGAGGAGTAGAACTTGTAATGTCCAGTGCCCGTCACCAGGCGGCGCTGTGAGATCCTTGGCTGCCGCCGGGTGGGGGTGGGGGGAAGAAGGGGAAGGAAAAAACAACAGCAATAAAACAGAAAGTTCTCCCAGTGGAAGAAAACTCACGAACTTCAGCTGATTAGGGTCCATTGTAAGCAGGGCCTGCAGCCAGCAACAGCTAAGCCGAGAGTAGCAGCAAAAACTCCCCTCCGACAGGGAAGAGACAAAGAAACCCGGCAGTGTCTGCAGCCCACAGCAGCTCCCCTTCGGGCTGAGAGACTGAGCTGACCCCCAGCCTCTCCTCCCCACCTCCTTCCAGCCACACACCAGTAGCCCTCCCCCCTAACTCCTCCCCCTTCGTTGCTAGGAGACTAATCTCTCGGCCATCAGTACACCAGGCCGATTCTTTTGTTCACCTAATGGCCCATTCACAGGGCACACATGGCAAGGGGAAAGGAAAGAAAAAATTCCTTGCTTACATCAGAACTATGACATACAAAAAAAAAATTTGAATGGCTGACACTCAAATAGCACAAATTCTAAATGCCAGTATAACAGTGGAAATTTTTAGTAGATAAGACCCTGCTGTATTTGGATTGCATGGCCATGTTTTGGTAGCAGGGGGCTAGACAGGTGGCTTCTGTGAGAAAGCTGCTAGAAACGCCTGCCCTAGGTATTACTGTATATTTTTATTTCTACCTTTGCCCTAACAATTTTTAAAATCTTAGGAATATGAATATAAATTTTATATATACAATAAATCCCTTGAGGATACTGACCACTGAGGGATATTCCAGTTATGTGTTAATTTTTAGAAGTAATAAATAGTTCAATCATTTTAGAAGCCTGTTGTTATTTATTAGACTTAAAGAAATCTTTGTTTTTCTGTAGGAATGATGGTTGTGAAAGAATGTTGTAGGAATCTCTGAAACTTAAGTAAATATAAATATAAGCTTTAGTTATGGACTATAAAGTTCATGAAAATATAAATCCTTCAATGTGATGAATTCTGATTATAAAGCATATGCATAAAAATTAAAATATCTTCATATAACATATGGGCTCTTCAGTAAACATAGGATCTTGAAGGTGATGATAAAACCACAAAATTGACAAAATGTCGATCATCTACAAGGAAAAGTAAAATAAATCTGATTGACTTACATAAGATTATATTTTAGCGATCGCTAAAATCTTCAGGAGTTTTTGTTTCAAAAAATTAATAAAAGGAAGAGCATGCTTGCTTTATTTTATTTTTACTTAGGAGCTTATGTTGGTCAAATAGTCATTGAGGTAAACAATAGTAAAAATAAACCTCAAAAAACCCCTTTAATTTACAGAGAAAGAAAAACAGGCAACATCCTCCTTCACAGTTGGTTTTTGTAATATATTCAGGTGTTGCTGTCTGTCAACATGAACAGTTAACATCTTGACAGCTAAAATCATGAAGCATAGAAAAATTAAAGTAAGCAAAACTTGAGTAAACTTCAGAAAACGGTATTTATCATAGGCACAGCTGTCAGATCCAGTCAGTTGTTTTCCCTCATATGTTTGGCATTGATATTAATTTAAGTATGACAAAATATGTGGATTGATGTAAACAGCCTGGATTCTGCACAGTGTTCAATTTGTAAATCTTGTTGATGTTCTAGGCCTGCTACCTACAATTTTAACCAGTATGAACCATGGATATAATATTAAATGTCCAGCAGTACAAAAGAGAAAAAAAAAAAAAAAAAAAAAAAAAAAAAAAAAAAGAAAAACCCCACAGGTTTTAAGCAAGGATATGTTGATGCTCAGTGAATCCATCTCTTGGAAAAGAATTGAAAATGTTTACCTATTTTTGCGGCACTACTTTTGCAGAGAATCAGCTGGTGGTGGCATAGTGGGTGGCCTACCTTTAATCAAAGTGGTTTTTGTGGTCTTCTCTTCCTTGGGAAAGTTAGTTTTCTTAATGCTAAGCTGCTGTGAAAGACTGAAGAGTTAAACCCTCCTTATGTATTTTTTTGGCTGAGTGTTGTAAAGTAACTTGGTCAAGGCCAGAGCATGCTCAGTACATCTCTAAGGGGCTTAACTGCATAATGTTTAGATCCTAAACAGCGCTAGGCTGATGCCAATGGAGATAATAAGCTCCTAAAAGGCAGTAATATGACTTGAAGTGCTTAAGGAAATAACCCTCCTAGCTTCCGCTATGTGAAGGTGCAATGGACACAACTAAAATACCAGAAATTCTGTTTAAGGAGCTCCTTTCCTGCAAGGGTTATCAAACGTGATACGGCTTGAGCAGAGAGTCTGGGGAGTCTCCCTCTTTGCAGACAGCCAAAACCTCACTGGGCACAGCCTTGAGCAATCTGTTGTAGCTTACTGAGATTTGAGCAGGATGCTGAGCTAGATGATCTCCAGAGGTGCAGAGGTGCCTCCCTGTATCAGCCACCCTGTGATTCTGTTTTTTGGGGTCACCTTATGCTCCTAGAGTAAACAGAATTGCAAATTTTACCATATACAAAGAGTAAGAAACACTTCTTTCTAAGAAGAATTTCAGATCTGCCACAGTTGTATTTTAGGTGATATTTTAAATAATCAATTGTTAATTGATTGATTAATTAATCAATTAATCAATTATATTGACATCATTAATCAATTATTATGTGATTAATTATTAATCAATCATGTGAGAATTTTAATCAAATTATTTATTCAAAGACAAATTCTGTAAATTAGAAAAGGGAAAACATAAGGTTACAGGGAGAAAGACTGCAGAATCTTAGTCATATTTAGAGTTGGCTTTACATATTTTATTCTTCTTCAAGGCATAGATGTAATGGTTTCTTATAACAGGTAATCCAAAACATTATCTACAAAATTTTCTTACAGTATTTCAATTAAAAAAACCCTCTAGAAATATTCTGAAAATTTATCTTCAAAAACTTTAGGATGCAATAGAATTATATTAGAAGAGTATTGATTTCCAGAAAGGATATTGTTGAAGAACTGGAACAAGTTCAATATTTATATAGCATGTTCATATGGATAAATTAGACAAGATTCATCAATATTCTCTTAGGCTTTAAAGGTTTTTTACAAGCATAGCAAGCATAACAGATAGATTTGCAATAGTGTTGGTGCGTCAGTAGCTTTAACAAGTGAACTATTTCATTAAACACAAAGAGCTATGAAAAACAAACTGAAATTAGATTCACTATTCATCCTTTCATAGCACTGCATTCCACTTTTCTCCAAATATTGATGAGAGAAAATTAAAGGGCTCTAAGTCTAAATACTGTGTGTTAGCCACAGTAATATGCAGCCCTCTGGACCTGCACTCCATCTGCAGCTGAGGGATAAAAGGGTATAATAAATGAACAGGATTTTTTTCCCTCTGGAAATATGTTTTTAAGCTATTGCCAGTCAGCAAATAATAGTTTGCTTTGAATGTGCCTGGGACTTTTTAAACTTACACATTTACGTGTATGTATGTATACTCCAAATAAACAAAGGTGATAGTACTGTTTCTGGCGTACAGAGGAGCCTGGATGTACTCAGCACTAAACAGATATTGTAAAGTAAAAAAATGTTGTTCTTCTTTTTGATTTAAATATGCAATTGAGCAAGAAAAATGAACACTTGAACCTTCCTTTGAGTTCTTTAGGTGCGTGGAATTTAAGATGTCTGTCACTGAATTCAGTGTGGTTGAACCAGTTATTTTTCTAGTTGACAACTTTGGTTTAGCTGATAATTCTCTGAAACAAATGAAGTAGTCCCTGGAAAAAATGTGAAACATTCCAAATACATATCCCTTAGAAGAGGAGGAAAAGAATCTAAATAAATCATGCAATAGAGAAAATCATTACATTTTTTTTTTTCCCTAGAAATTAGGCTGTTTAAAACAGCTACATGTCCTGTAAGTGCAAGCAGAGTCAAACAAAGAAATTTCCTCAGAAGTTTTGTGTCAAAAAAAGAAAAAGAGAAGATGTACTCTTCGGCCTACTTTTTGGGTGTGGGATAGAGAGTTGCCATTCTCCAAATAGGGATGCTTTTCAGATAATTTAATTGTGTGTCCCCACAAAAGATGACCTCTGCATACTGAGGGTTATTTTAGAAAGAGGACTTATATCTGCCACAGCCCGGTACTTTAGACAGTAGGCAGGAGGATCTGCCTCTGCAAATCTTGGCAGCAAGCAGAGAGATGGACACAGTGAGTGCAGTCTGTTTAGTTGCACTTAGCAGTGTTAATGCTGCTGGCACTGGAGGATTAGGTTCCTGAACACCTATTGCAAGGAGGAATGGAGGGATTAAGGTTGGGAAAAGTTGTAACTTTTACTGGTTTTGTGACAGGTAAGAACTGTTCAAAGCAAGTGTGACATTGTTTCTTTCAATCTATTTTCTTCAGCTGGCTTTTGCCTCTGGGTCTCAGAATAGAGAAGCAGTAGCTCTCTGTAATATTTTGCTTTATGCTTTAAGAGCTTTAATCTTGCTGCTGGTACTTAATATTTTATACTCGATGCTAACTTCAGTTTGAGAAATACTAAA
>NW_020955228.1:1343728-1346212 GCF_003031625.1 Empidonax traillii | reverse complement strand
GCAAGTGTGACATTGTTTCTTTCAATCTATTTTCTTCAGCTGGCTTTTGCCTCTGGGTCTCAGAATAGAGAAGCAGTAGCTCTCTGTAATATTTTGCTTTATGCTTTAAGAGCTTTAATCTTGCTGCTGGTACTTAATATTTTATACTCGATGCTAACTTCAGTTTGAGAAATACTAAAGGTTGAAACGTGTAAGGCAAAAGAGGTTAGAAAGCTGGAGAGACAACAAAAGGAGGAGCAAAGCGCTGGAGAACAGCTCAAAGGCCACAAAGAAAGCATCACAGCACCTTGATTTTAATGTTGGTAGGCACTCTGTCTTAGGCTATGTCCTCCCAGCAAGAAATGTATATTGTTATTCAAGAGGTACACCTCGTAAAAGAAAAAGCTGAATCTTATGTTCTAAACAGCACAAAAAGTATGTTATACAGTGAATTCTGTTTAAAATTATCCAGGTACAAAACCGCTTCGGTCAAAGAGAGAAAAAAAGGCCCTCATACAATAGAGAAGTTAGTTTTTGATAATTTCTGTCGCTGGAGCTGCTTTTTAGGGTTGACACGTCTGAGAGACACAATCTGTCTGAAGCCTTGTCAGACAAAACCACCAAAATGAAGGAAAACACTATCAGTGGAATACTAATGTTTTCTTTGCCTAAATGAACTTCGTGTTTCCTCAGAACCTCTGAACCTGTGTGGCAGTTTGCTGTTCAGTGTCCAGTAGCATTTGCATCACCAACTAAATATTTCTCTCTTCTTTGTCTAACTGAAGGTAGTTAGACTTTTCTTTTTCTTTTTCTTTTCTTTTTTTTTTTTTAATAGATTATGTTTGTGGTTGATAGCATCAAAAGCATCTCCACAGACGCTTTTGAAAGTTTCCAAAGCTGCTTCTGCTTCTGTGTCCGAATGTTATTGTAAAGAACTAACAAGAATTCTTTTGTTAGTATATCCTATTCAGAAATTGTTTTGACACTCTCCACAGTCTTTTGTAGACAAAAAATGATTGAATTAGCTAAGCAGTTATAAAGTACACCAGTGATGGTAGGCATGAGAAAGAAAATGTTCTCAGTCCTGAAGAATCTTAATTGTGGTATTTAATTGCTTCACCTTTCAAAAGCTGATTTTTGAGAACTATAAAGTCTTGGCATATTTGTTTATTTACCCTCTCTTTTGAGAAAGAATTTTTTAGTTATTATACATTTTTAGTTTATATAGTTTTTATAATAGTTTTAGTTATATAGTTTTAGTTATATAATTTTTTCCTTGTGCTTTATATAGTATTATGTAGACTATTTTCCCTCAGCACTGTAACTACAATGTGTGTAGAAAAACAATATTAGAGGAAGGAAGAAAAATAAATTATGTCAGTATTACACTAACTTTGGCTCCAATTATTTTGGAAACTTCTACATCCATATTGTGAAATACAGTTATACAGCACTGCTTATTATTTTTTAAGTACCAGGGAACTCTACAAGATGAAAAATGAATGCCAATTTTACCCTGTCTGACAAACAGCAGAGTCAGCTTCGTTGTTGAGTGCAATTATAGATATTCCATTCTTTCTATATGGCTTCTTTCTTTCTGTCAAAATTACAGAGGCTTTTAACAGAGGTTTGATTGTGGGGATTGTGCAAAATATGGATGAACTTTGTCAAGTGCAGAGGAGTAAAGGAATTACCATTTCCATTCCTGAGTTTAAATTCCTGACCTAACAAAGAATTGTCAGGTTATGTCATCACGTGGTATAGATATAATATGTAAATTCTATTCCAAGAGAGAACAGTGGAGAAGACTCCAGTGAGTTGTCTCTGCCTATAAATTTTGGATAAATTGATTCTCTGATCTTTATTTTGACAGCTATTCTTGCCCAGCATTACAGCAGTGCTTGCAAAAAAACTTACTGTGGGTTTGAGGCTTGCTGGAAGATAGATATACAGAAGCATTCACTCTTACTGAGTAAAATTTTTGATTAAACTAAAGGACATGCTCCTGTTGTAGTTTATTTATATCTTTAATTAATGATAACGGGTTATAGAATGGGTGCTTAGTGTATTTACTATGACATCCCTTATAATTACAGAAACTATTGTCTTTAAAACAATTCCATAGTATATGAGTCATCAAATTAATCCTGACATATAGGTATTTTCCAGAACTGTAAGGAAATTGTTTGATTGCAGGTAGTCAGCTGGAATTCAGAAAAAAATGAGCTGATACACTTTTTTCTCATATTGTATTAATAATTACAAAAGGTTTCAAGGCACAGGCAGACCTAAATACTACTTAAAGTTCTATGATATATTATCTCTAGCATTCAAATCTGAAATACTTAAAAATGTAATAAAAAAGTTATTTAATTACTGCTTAAAACCAAAGTAATTTCATGACTTTGTATATTTTTTCTGAAAAACTGGAACTATTTTCAAATATAATTAATCACACCTTTCTTGTAAGTATTCCCTTCCCTTCCCTTCCCTTCCCTTCCCTTC
>NW_020955228.1:1339242-1343046 GCF_003031625.1 Empidonax traillii | reverse complement strand
CCCCTTCCCCTTCCCTGTAGCCATATTGCCATTATTTATAGAACATGTTAAACAGTTTGGTGTTTACTACATGCTACCATAGCCTCCTTTTAGACAACCAACGCAAAAATGCAACCCGTGAAGACAGCTCATACCATCCTGAAAAATATCAGATGATTCACCCTCTGCCATTTTCTATATTTTACCATTAGCTATGGAAGAAGGTTAGCAGTCAGATTTTAAAAATGCTTATCAGCAGGTTAAACTTACACATGGCAGTGTAGTTTATTTCAGATGCATTAAATGCTACCCCAGTGTGCAGAAATATAAATGACAGCGAGGAAAATGGCAAGTGAATGGCTTCATGTCAAGCAGACAAGTGATGAAAACAGCTTCTAACAGTCAGATTGGTATCATGTTTATTTATATAAAGTGGCTCCTTAAACAGCGCTTAAAAATGTGACAACCTTGTTGTGGTGAGGTTCTCTCATGGCCAAAATCAAAGCCTTTTTCATTGCTTTTTAAAAAAAGCTAGAAGGGTTTACGAATTTGCCAACGGCTGCTTTGTGCAAAACTATTTACACAGATGAGAACTTTCTCACGTGAGCTGTTTCACTAACGTCACTGGAATTCCTCACATAAACATGGTTCACCATGTGAAAAACTCTATTGTCCAGTCTTCAAGTTTAAAACCAGGTTGATTTATTGAAGTGAATGCATCAATTTTTGACAACTCAGCTAGAGTACTATAAATTCCTCTAGACTGTGATTTAGCTTCTGGTATTTTCTTAGTGTAGAATGTTGTAGAGATTGAGATTGTTTATTAATATTTGAAGATCATAAGTTTCTTTAAAATCTGTTGCATTTGTAATATTGTTACTTTTCTTAAGAAACCCTGTCAGGTGTCCCCTGGCATAACACCTACAGCACCAATATAATATCTCACACATGCTATCATTCCTGGATAGCAGGCGAGTGTTGGAAATCATAATGCTGTCCTGCAGATGGGAAGATTTCTGTTCAGAAAACCAATAAATATCCTCTTTATCTGGAGCAAACACCACTGAATTAAAAGAGATGATGACTAAATTGCTAAAATGGAAAGCAATATATATACACATTTAGTTCTGAACTGAGAACAGATACATATTTTCCTTATCACGTAACAGTTATAGTTTAGTGAGACTATTGGAAAGAAACTAATGCCATGAGTAGATAATTTCATACAGCTAATCCTTTTCCATCTAAAATTTAGGGATGGTTGATGCTATCCTAAAAGAGTGATATGATTCAATATGTGGGGTGAGTCTTGGGCAGTCATTTAAAGACACTTATATTTGCTATAAGAGGGGTATAACTGTTAGCCCACTGAAGATGGTGATAGTTTCAATAATATGGTGGAATGTAGGAGTTACTGACTTTCAAAACCAATTCTCAGTGTTTGAAATAGTGGTGAGATGTTTTCAATAGCAGATGTGGCATTCTGCACTCAGTTTGGGGGTGGGAGGAGATATCAAATCTTCCCACTTTTTTTTAGTTTAAAACAGATATAATGCTAATTTAAAGAGCTATCATGAAGATTATGTTGAAGATTAAGAATATAATGGAGATGAACAATTAAAGGTTAGTTTTTCACTTAGAGGAGACTGTTGTTTTGAGATACAGAATACCTCACTTCATACTTTGCAGGGCAATTAAAAATAGATCCTGTAGCATAATTTATCATTGTGAAACCTTGGAAATAATCCAGAACTAAAATCAGTTTACTTCTGTTTCAACTGATTCTGCAACCCATCAATGTTAGGTCCAAGTATGAAAAGTTTTTGCAGGTTTTTGCTGCCCGTTGCAATTAGATTATGTATATAGCATTACAAAGGCTTTTGCCTTCTGGAGTTCTTTGTTCTGATGCTTAACGTGGCTCCATTTTCATTCATATGCAATTGAGATTGAGTATCTTCCTGGGCTTATAATTATTTATGTTGCACTTCGTGTCTTATCTGTGATATTTTTTTTGATTAGTTGTAAATTAGGGCATGAATTTGCTATTATAATTGGTTAATTTTGGAATTGCAAAATTTACTTATTTCCCCCCTCAGTTATTATCCAAAGTTTAGCTTGTTATTTGAGTAACTACTTTGAAAAATTATGTTGTCGATGTACAAAAAAAGATCAAAAAGTGCCTACAAGGCAAAAGTTTTCAGATTTTCATTTTCTATTATTTTAGGAATATTTAAGTACGGCAGTTTTATTTACTGACAATGAAATGTTCCTCATACTAATGGTGACTCACTTAGTGTTTTGCTGATTCTCTGTGCTCAACAAAATACAATAACAATACAAAATTACTGTAATTTGGGGCTTGGATCTATGACACAACTCCACTTTTCTGTTTGCTTTTCTTTGGGGCTGAAAAGGTTAGATTTCTATAAATAGGACATGATCCAATAATCTGTAGAATTGTCCGTCCTTTGCTTTTGAGAATCTGTGACATTTTCTCTTGATGACACTGGCTGCAGTGGCTTTAAAGAAGTATATTTGTGCTGGAAGGAAATGGTACCAAGACTGATTTCAGATCCATTCCCCTTTTTCTGTAAATACTTGTTTTTTGTGGTTTTTTTTGTGGGATTTTTTTTTTTTAATTATCATTTGCAAGAGGCAGTTTCCAGATGGCTGGGGGGAGTGGGAAGCGTTAAGTATGACCACACCATACTGTAAAATGTGGAAAAGTATGTGTTCCATTGTGAAGCCATTGTATTGCAAGGCATAGACAGTAAAGATGCTAATAAATGCTCTAAAATGTGTTCCCAGTTCCTATGTGTACTAGCATATCAAATACCAATCTGTTCTGACTGACACAGACAGTTTGGCAGACACCAAGACCCTCACACTTGGCTGTCCACAAGCAAACTTTGAAATTCATGTTTAGGCATAAAAGTTCTCGTGAAATAATTTTCAGTGTTATTGAGCCTTGGCAGCTGCTTTTGGCTTGGGGATAATTTTTAGTTATTCACTGTTTCTAGAATCATTAATGATGGTAAATGGCAGTGAGTGGGTTGTATCAATTGTAACTTTTCAAAAGAAAAAAAATAGAAGAAATATGAGAATTTAATCGTGACTTGGAATCATTGCAGTCTTATTTGTCTATTCTAAAAATAATTGTTGCCATGAATAAATGAAAGAGTTTACCATGTTAACATCTGGGCAGAAAGTCAGGAGGTGCATTTACTTCAGTTAATTTACATACAAAAGAATAATTTTCATTGTAGGCACTGTGATGATTAAGGGAAGTTTAATGCATTGATAGATAAAGGTCAGCTATTAGAGTATGCTAATCCCCCACATTAGAAACATATCATGTTCCAGGTAATGCACTATCATAGAATGTCTTGAGGGCAAAATGTCATGGAAGAACAAGGCCAGTCAGGTTAATTAAAAAAAAAATGGGTTTTTTAGATAGAACCCCAGGAAAATGTCAACATTTTAACCCTCCTGATTTCACTTTCCCCATCTTGTATGTAGGAAGACCTCTACAGTCAGTGTCATAAAGTAACTGAAGTAAAAATGTCTCTCATCCTACATCTGAGTCATCTGAGCTTCTTTACAGGATTTGTACAGAGGTTCTTTCTTTTTTTTTTTTTTTTTTTTTTTTACCAGTGTTCTTTGCTGTGCGTACTTGGAATAAAATAATCCAGGAGAATATCAAATGCTACTGGAAAAATGGTAAATCCTAAAAAAAAGTCATTAATATCAATTCTTTGGCCTTAGAAAGCAAATTCTTCCACTCTGATGGTACATTACATGTGCTGGCTTATGATGACTTCCCTG
>NW_020955228.1:1337653-1338756 GCF_003031625.1 Empidonax traillii | reverse complement strand
GGAGGAGGGGGGAGGGGGAAGGGAAACAGAGAGTTCTCCCAATGGAAGAAGAAAAAACTCACGACTCGATGGAGGTCCTGCGGTGGAAGAGAACCAAGACTGCAACCAGTTCGTAACTTTTGCGGAGAGCTCCCACAGGGAAAAAAAAAACAAAGGAGAAACCAGACAGCCTCTCCCTGCCAGCTGTAGCCTCCCCTCCTGCTCCCGGAGCTGAGCTCCCCACCAACTCCGCCTTCTTCCCAACTCCTCCCCCGTCGTTGTCAGGAGACTGATTTTCGGTCGTTAAGAGCCAGGCCGACTCCTTTGTTCACTTGATGGTTCTTGAATAGCATTCATGCAGGGGGGGGGGAAGGGGAAAAAAAAGGGGAAAGGGAAAGAAAAATTCCTTTCTAAAATCAGAACTATGACAATCTACTTCCAAGACAAGTTGGCATAATATTTAATTGCATTGCATTTATTAATAACAATAAAAAATTGCAGGTTGCTGAAGTCTGGTGTGAAGGCTGAAGAGAAATTTCTCACTATCTGTATGGATAACTGTCAAAAAAATTCATTGTCCTGTATCTTCTCTTTTAAACCTTTCTTAGTCTGGATCTCAAGAGAACAGCAGAAACAATTGTTTCTTCACCACTGAGCAGATTCTGGTGACCTTTTCTGTCATTCTTACAATGTACAAAATTAGTTTTAATGCCACCGTGGCTCATCCTGAGAACAATTTTAAAAGATTAAAGCAGTACCTCATAGAATGTACCACTAATTTTCTTGAATTTATTTCATTAAATGAGCATGAATAATAGCATCTGCAACAGATCCTTACTGCAGCAGGTGATGTGTGTTTATTTTCACAAAAATGCGAATCTACTGAATATATAATATTTTAACAAGCGTGTTTAAATAAAATGATTTAAATAATAAAATTATATTTTCCCTAATAGAGAAATGATTACAGTTAGGTATTTTGGCAAGATTGCTCTTTTTCAACTCATTGTCTACTAGATAAGAAGTTCAGAAAGACAAAAAAAAAAATTGATTTACTGTTAACAGTAAAATCAATGAAGCCTTTTAGAATTTAAGTCACTTCCTTGACCTCCTTTCTAATGAAT
>NW_020955228.1:1300449-1337466 GCF_003031625.1 Empidonax traillii | reverse complement strand
TTCCCTAATAGAGAAATGATTACAGTTAGGTATTTTGGCAAGATTGCTCTTTTTCAACTCATTGTCTACTAGATAAGAAGTTCAGAAAGACAAAAAAAAAAATTGATTTACTGTTAACAGTAAAATCAATGAAGCCTTTTAGAATTTAAGTCACTTCCTTGACCTCCTTTCTAATGAATATGGTTATCATTAAAATTGAATTCAGATATTTCCATAGTGAGTTGGGTTTTACTCCTGGACTCATTCCATTAAAAGCACCACATTTGGCTAAAGATAACTAGCATTATTTATCTAGTACTATGCATGTTTGGCTGTTTTCTGTTTTTGAGAACAACAGAGTATTTACACAGCACTTTGCTTATGGCAACCTGACTGAAGTCCATTACTTCATAGGTAGCAAGAAGTAAGCAAAAGATTTCATACTGATATAGGCATGGATGGTGTAACTAATTTCAAGTGATGACTATAATGGCTTCAAAATCATCTTGATTAAAGGAGCAACTTCATCCAGTGTCAATACTTATAATCATTTATTGGAATATGTCTTCCGTTACTCACTACACGTGATAATACACATAACTGATGGAATGAAATATATGCATCCTCACATTCAGCAGAATAGGCTATGTATCACAAATAGTTGATTGACAAGTGTGTACTTATTTTTTCTAATTTAATAGTCTAAGCAGGGTGAAATAGAAGTAAATAAATAGTTTAGATAGTGAGGGGTAAAGGATGTTTTAATAATCCTAATGATAGGGATGCAAAGAGCTTTTCTTTGTTCTAATTATTTCAACAGCTCTTTCGCTGATGTATAAAAGTAAGCAGTCATTTAGGAATTTTCTGAAAAAAATTTTTTTGTGTGTGTCTAACTTTTTTTTCAGTGAAGGTAATCTCTGATCAGTCAGATCCCAAAAGCCCTGTCTTTCATTAACGTACTTCATGCACTCATGAAAGTGGACAGAGTGATGACTGCAAAAAAATATTGGTGAATGTTGCAGGGAATAATTGGTCCATGTGTTCTACATAAATTCTGCTTACGTATTGCAATAGTTGCAATAGTATACCGTTTTTCATTCATGACCTCTTAAAAATTCATTACCCTCTCTGAATCTCCAATATAGCTATTTTTCCCCATCTTGTAGATGAAGAATATTTGCTGAATTTATATTATGCAAAAGATAACAGTAAAGGAAGACTATTGTTTCTATGAATCCATAAATATAAATATAAATAACCTCCATGTATGAAGGTTATGTGAATTATAATACACACAACATTAAAAATGTATGTTATGGGTGCAGAGGTCTATTTGGGAAAGTATAAAAAAACCCCTCCTTCCAAACAAAATGGGAAGGTACCTTCCATTATTCAAACATGTCGTATTTTTATAGCTTCTTTGGTACAGAATTCCCCACAGTGCTTCATACTTAATCAAAAGCTGTCATCTTTGTGGTGAATTGTTTTGTAGGTGTTGTTCAACACTTTCAGTTTAGTTTGAATACTTCTCCTACATGAAGATATATCGGTTCTGTAACTTTTAAACCAATAGGGACAGAACATTGTCACAGCAATGAACACTGTGCTTCTGAGGCAAATACTAGTTCTAATTTTTCAAGTAGTCTAAAAGGCAAGAAATATATCCTTTATTTTTCCCCATTAATTATTTCTGTGGTAGCTAAAATTCATGCATCACTTTATCTAAACAAGATGCTTCAACCCTGGCAATTGTTGAGACTGAGCTGCACCTATACCAAATAAGATTAGTTCATATTTCCTGTAAACAATAGCTCTGTATATATCACACAAGGTTTTTGACTCTTAGTGTCTCTGTGATTCATTACCATCTTTAAACCAGATGCATAGTCAGTTATTCCTTAACTTGTATTTTTCCAGCTGGGGATTATTCCTAAGTGTGATACTTTGTACTTTTCCTTATTGAATTGCATCTTGTTATCTTTTTTTTTTTCCTGGATCACTTTTTCAATTTGTCAAGGTTACTTTCAATTCAAATCCTATTCACTAAAGTGCTTGCAGACGCTTTTAGCTTAGTATTGTCTGCAAATTTAATAAATGTACTCTCTATTCCATCATCTAGGCCCTAATGAAAATATTGAATAATACTGGATCCAGGACAGGCCGCGTGAAATCCCACTCAGTATCTTCTTCCAGCTTGACAGCTGGTAACTGCTTTAAGTATAGCTTCACATTTGTGGTGCGGGCAGTTACAATAGTGTAATTCGGATCACTTAATTCTTAGTTTATTTATGAGTATGGTACATAAGAATGGTAAATGCTTTAAAGCAATGAATATGTGTTACATCTACTACTTCCACCTATCAGTAAGGCCTGGTACTACCCAGGGAGAAAATAGAGGGGATGGATATTTTCTCTTGCCAAGCGGATATTTGCTCTAGATTGTCTGTAATCTTTATCCACAGACAGCTATTCCATCATCTCTGTGAGAATTGAATTTGGACTGATTAATTTTTTATATCTGGATCCTCCTTTTCTATTTTTTCAAAGTTAGGCACAGCTGTTTACATCTTTTGATCTTCCTGTCCTCCATATTCTCAGAGGAAAGACAAATGCTAAGATTATTTCAGTTAATTCCTGCATCAGTTTCAGTAGCCTGTAGATTGCTATTTACTTAGTTGAGCCATTCCTTCTGAATGAAAATTGAAAAAAAAAATCTCCAGTAATAAGTTGGTAGCTTCCCTTTTTTCCTAATAAGTCGTTGACAAGTTCTTATTATACTGTATACTTACTGCAAAGAAGTTCTTAGTATGCATCTTTATGTTTAAATATAAATTTTTTTCTGTTTTGCTAATTCATTCATTTTTTCAGGTACTTTTGCAATCCATTGTAATAAATTTTTCACTTTACAGCCATGACTAATTTATTGTCACCAACAATTTTGCTATCTTACTGTTGAGGTTTTTATGAAAATGCTCAAGAGTATCTCTGTGGATTCCTGCTGGCAACCTCTCCCCAATTTTTTGTCTTAAATAGTGTCTCCATATAGTTGGGATATTCCTCAGTTCTCACTTTTATTTGTATGAATTACTTTCCATTTTATTTTTAAATTACTTCTTGAATCTTTCTACATCATTTTTTTTTTTACCTAACCTTATTGCATTTATTAATTTAGGTTGTTGTTTGGTTTTTTTAAAAATAGTTCATATTGCTCCCTCATACGATGATCTTTAATGACCAGAAGGCTGGAGCACCTCTTCTCTGAAGACAGACTGTGGGAGTTGGGATTCTTCAGCCTCAGAAGAGAAGGTTCCAGGGAGACTTTCGAGCAGTCTTCCAGTTCCTGAAGGGGACCCAAATTAAAGCTGGAGAGGGACTTTTCGCAAGGACATGCACAGATAGGACAAGGGGGAATGACCTTAAACTGAAGGAGAGTAGGTTTAGATTAGCTATTAAGAAGAAATTCTTTACTGTGAGATGCTGAGACACTGGAACAGGTTGTCCAGAGGAATTGTGGATTCTGCGTCCCTGGAAGTGTTTGAGGCCAGTTTGGATGGGTCTTTGAGCAACCTGGTCTAGTGGGAGGTTTCCCTGTCCAGGGCAGGAGGGTTGGAACTAATGATCTTTAGGGTCCCTTCCAACTCAATACATTCTATGACTCTACGATTCTATGAGATTTTTAATAAGCTGCTAAGAGTTCTGTCCTTTTTTATTAAAATAAAAATTACTATTCTATTCTAGTGATGTGACCACCAGTACTGAGTAGACCAGTGGTTGAGGTACAGTAACTTCAGTTTGCTAAGATTTGTTCATCTTTAGTATTATCTGACTGTGCAGTATTTGAGGCATTCCTGGCACAGTCTTAGCAGGGGGGAATTTACAGGAAAAAATTACCTAAATCTGTTCATGTTTGAAGAGATGGCAAACCTGCATGAAGTTTAGTGGGAACAAAATTAAATAATTTTGAGTGCTGAAGTATGTATTAACAAATGCATTTGCAAATTATATTTTGTGTGCATCTTTCAGAGAACAGGAAATACAATTTAATTTAAGAACTCTTATCTTCAGCCACTAAGTGACAGATCTTAATTAAAACAACTTGCAATGAATAAGAAAACTTTACAGTCTCTAGAAAATATAGCAAATAGTGAGAAAAAATCCTCCAAACTTGAAGTCTCAGGCTAAGTTTAGTGCTTGTTAAACTAGAACTGTATTTTCATGAACATTGTACACTGTACACCAAGCTTAAGAGCAAAACAGTCCAAGAAAATGTCAAGACAGATTTTCCTGATAAACATTCTCAAAAAAGGCTTATCTCATTTGCATAAGATACAGCATTTTCTGATGGAATGAAAAATTTATGTTGAAAGAGTATATATGATGTAATAAATTATTGGTAGGCTAAGAAATATTTCAATTTTACAGTAGCTTACTGAATAAAGTTTAAACAGAAGAGGGAAGAACCTGAAGTCGTTTAAGATATCTTAGCTATCCAAAGACATGTTTTCATTTTTAAGTTGGAACCTGAATTTTGTTAGGTTAAATCTATGAAATAAGACTTTTAATTGAATAAAAGGATGGGTTTTGATCAGAAGCAATACATTTCTTTTTAGTTAAAAAATGTTTTATCTTAGCTTTAGCCTCAGGAGGAGTAAACCATTATACTTGGGTGTTGCTGGAGGCAATGTTTTCTTCACAGATGGTCAGCTACAATTTTCTTTCTTTTGCTTTTCTTTTGATTCCCATTAAAGAAATCTAGCTGCAACCAACTAGAAGGGGCAAGATAATTATGGAATAAATGATTACAGATAAACTCACATGTGTTCATCATAGCTTTTTGAATTTAAAAATATTCATACATGC
Source organism: Empidonax traillii (assembly GCF_003031625.1). Lineage (NCBI taxonomy): Eukaryota > Metazoa > Chordata > Aves > Passeriformes > Tyrannidae > Empidonax > Empidonax traillii. The sequence continues at coordinate 1,332,627 of NW_020955228.1, read as the reverse complement.
ATCTAAAACATTTATAAACAAGATTAGAAGTACCTTAAATTTTTTACCTTTGATACATATAGTTTCTAGGATGTTTGGCATCATGCAAAAACTATAATCCTAAGGCTTCTAAGAAGTCTGAAGAAATTCAGTAATTGTTAAAATGAGTAGACTTTTAAGATCTGATTTAACTAGTTTATATCAATCACAAAAGTACTTGTCAGAGCAAATAATTTAAAGGTGCCTAAAAAAATCATCTTTGATATTCTCAGATGAAATTTTGGAAAACATGTTTGCTACTCAAGCTGTTTTCAGCTAAGTAATGAGTCACCCATGAAAATAAAACTCCAATTACTTTGGCAGATTCCCCATTTGCAAATGCCTTACAATAATGCCAAAATCTCTTCCATTGCTCTCAAGTTCAACTTCAGCTTTGGAAGTTATGTGAAATAATATCTACCAAAATTCTGCCAAGCAGAATATACACTCTGAATAGTAATGCATACAGATAATCTATTTTTTTAATAAATAAAGTTACAAAAAATTTTACTTCTATAGATGAAGCTACCTTCACTAAAGATAGCATTTTGCCATCAATTTCTCCATATTCAAGTTTAAAAAATAACTTCAAGTCTCAAAATAAGTTCAAAAAGTGCTGTGGAGAACAATGTAATGTAGGCTACCATAAGGGTATACAAATATGTCACTCTCACCCTTATTCCATGGTAGCGAAATTTTTTTGAAACCTACAGGTATTTGTCTTGCATTATTTTTCTTTATTTATCTTTCTCTGTGATTAAAGCTTAATCTTAAGGGGTTGTTTGAACTTTTCTCTGGCTATAAATTTCTTGGTTACATTTTAAAAGCTTTCTTAGTTATGGCAGCATCAGCTTGAAAACCAAGGGAATGAAAATCTTTAGTGGAAGACCCCCATCTAAAATTTTATTGCAGTTAAGACTGTGTTAGTGAAATCCAGTTTAACAAGGCCATCCAAACTAGCTTCTGATTCACGTTTGTAGAGATTGTTTCCAGGTTAGTATTTGATTATATTCATGCAAAATATACAAGTACACAGAACTCATTTTTATACAGAAGTGAAATTAAGGTTCTCATCACATCTCTGAATTTATTTATGATAATTTGTGCATCCCACATATTCGCAAGTGAAGATGGACTTCACTGCTGTAAAAAACACTTCTGTCTTTTCACTTGGGTATGCACCAAGTCCCAAAAGTGAGACATATGAAGGCCATCTTCTGGTACCTCTAGAACTGCTTGCTGTGATTGCCAAGAGCTCTGGTTTTATAAGCTTTGAGTGTGCAGCCTTAGATCATGTGGCTTTGCCTGTCTACAGTGGGAAACTGAAACCCCTGGATTTTCCTTTCAGGGAAAACTCTTTTTTTCAGTCTTTCATCATTATTTCAGCACTGCATAGTCATTTGAAATTAACAACAATAACAAATCTATTGCAATACAACATTAATAAGTATGTTATTCTTATCAGACACGAGATGATTTTTTTGTTTGCTAAATAGCAGCTGTCATATTAGTTCTGGGCCATAAAAAAAATGCAACCTAGCTTCTGAAGCCAATATTTATATAGAGAGAACTGTTATTGTAGCCAGTATTGTGGTGTTTGTCCTCCAAATAGAAATCAAATATCCCCATTAAAAAGCCTGTTTACAGACAAGTGTATATTCTAAGTGTACTTTTCTTATTTTATACTGCCAATTTCTTTTTCCTTTTGAAGCTGCAAACTACAGTCCCAGAGGGCTTCTAATATCTAGAAGATCTGTCTTTAAATGGGTTATGCTGAGCTTAAGTGGGTTACACTAAGGAGAGATTTCTACAGCAACTATGAGTCACGATTTAAAAGACTGAGGAGCTAAACATAGCCCCTGCTGCTCTTTGCACGTGAAATATTAGGAATCAAATTTTAAATACATTATATCCATAAATGAAGCTGTTGTCAATTATGCATGTGCAGGTTTTTCCAGTTGTGGATTTATTGTGTTATGCTTGTTAAGACAGATTATGCTATTAAGACAGATTCTGTGTAGCCACAGCTCAACTTTGCCAGCACTGTTCTTTCAATTGAAATGTTGGGGAGCTGATTCCTAAGTGAAGGATATCAACAGGCAGATGAGAGGGGATGTGGGAGGAAGATAAGAAGTAAATTAAAGGGTGGAAGGTAAACCTTGAACATACACTACTCTTACATTTCCCTAAGGCTTATTTATTCTCTTAAGATCAGATCCTGCAAATCTTGTTGAAACTGAATTTTGATAGTAGCTTGTTTTAAGGAACAAAAGTAAAATCCCAAGTTTTTTATTGTGTATCCAAGTCCACTTAGTAAACATGTTGAGACTTTGTAGTTTTTTTAATTTCAAATTTCTCATCAATTTATTAATTATATTAATTTCATTTTGAAAATAAATTAAGAAATTGCTCCTGTATACCTGTCTGAAAGTAGACAGAACAAACTATACTATGAAATAACAACATAGCAGAAAATGTTTTGTTCCATCATGTAAAGCTTAACTTAAAAATAAATCCCTTTCTCATCTTACAGACTTCTGCTTAAGAAATTTATCCTGCCACCTACTTCACCATATGGTGAAGCTTTAAGAGTGCTAAGTCACAGTAGATGTATCTGTAAGCATTTGTGATAGGGTTGAACACGTGCCTAAGTCAGTGAAGAGGGTGAACTTGCTCATTTGTATCAAAGCTTACTTGAGCACTACTTTCTTTTGTAATCTATTTGCTGAAGTAGGGCTTTACACACCTTATATGTTCTCCAACCTACTGTCCTAATATAATTACTGTTTTGAGATTCAGATTGTCCTTTCTGCCATCCAAGGCTTTATTTTCTTTTTGTTGTTACAGAATATATTAACTTTGCTATTTTAAGTACCCTGGAAGAAAATGTTTCATGCCCTTTTTTGAGATGTTGTTATCTTTCATCTGATTGATCCTGTAAGTTTACACCTGGGGATGAACACACTCCTAATGGTATAAAGTGACATTATTTCACTGCTTTAAAAGGATTGAAAAAAAAACAAAAACAAAACAAAACAAAACAAAAAAAAAAACTTGCAAACAACAAAGAACAATAATTTATAATGTAACTCATGTTACTCATGTAACTCATGTCTGAAATCTCTAATGGCCGACTTTATTCTCTTCTGCCTTGTAAGCAAATACTCTTTTTTATTCAAATTACTGGGAAAAGAAGACAAAGAAAAAAGTGCCATTCCATGATACATAAGACATCAGTTTTCACTGGTTTTATTAAATATAGTTCGATCTTTTTCCTGCAGAAAATAGTATTTATTATTGACCATTTCAATAGCCATTGTCAGAAGTTTAACTGCAGAGCCACAGTTCTAGCCTGGCATGCTGGGTAAAAGTTGCTTCTTCTTTTGCTATGAAAACCATAATTTGAGATTTTTGCTAATTATATAGTTTGATAATTATAAAGTTTTCCATGCACAAGCCTAGATTTTCTCAATTCCGAAGAATATGAATTTTAAGCCAGAATGTAAGATGTTTTGCTCTTGATGTTTTATTTTTTGTCATCAAGCTATAATTCTTACATATAGATCAATAATGTAATCCTTAAGTTGCTCTAAATTGTACTATTATAATGGCAATGCTGATACAAGAGAATGTATTTTTGATGTCAATATTATTCATGTTGTCTATGGAAGTTCAATAATTTCCCACTCCACTGGCAACCTTAAACATTCTCTAAAACAAATCTGTTAAATGCTTACTAGTAGCATGTAAATCACAAAGAGTTACAGATCCTTCTTACAAAAATAAACCTTTATTAGTTTCTTTTTAACAAAACCTGCTTTTCAGTTCAGCTGGGTACATTTGAAAAATCTTATGACCAAAGAATAAAAGAAAGAAGAATAAATTGTGTGTGAATTGTTAGGAAATATGTTTCGATAGCATCAGTGAAATAGGCTTCTCACTAAAGAAATATAACTTCTCTCTGATCTTTCTGTGCCTTTTTCTGCACTTTTTTCTGCTTCAGTTAGCTATTTCAACAAAGCTTTGCACTATTGCAGCAAGTTCACCTTCAGAGAATAAACTTCCTCACTTAGCAGCAAAAATGTGTACATTTAGTTAAAATGAATTTTCCAGAAATACTTGAATGAACGGGGAGATTCTGTGTCAGCTTCTAGCAAAAGGTTTATCTAATGCCCCATGTGAATGCTCAGTGTATTGTTTTGATTAAAGCTTGAATGGAAAACTGCTGATCTGAGGTAGCACACATTATTGAAGATGCAGACAAAGGCATTTTCAAATGTGTAACTTGCAAAAGTGTTAGTGGTAGAACAACATAACTTGTGTGCCATTCCTAAGCTGTACAATATGGGTTCAGACACATAGCATTTATGAATAATGTTTCTACTAAATTTCTTTGCAAATACACCTTATTTGCAAAGAAGAAGTTTAGCAGGAATATCAAGGGATATGTGGGATAGCTTTAGAGAAACCATTATCTCTGACTTTGCTGCTGTATAGTGTTTTCACTTCTACACTCTTCCACCATATACCAACTGGTTTAGCTGCATACTGTGACTTCACAGTGGTTCAGTTTCATACAGTTTACACACTTCCACCTGTTTTATAACGAGCCTAGGGCACTAATTCCATCAGTTATAACAATTACTCTTTTAAGTCTGCCCCTAGAAACGCAGATATAAGAAGCAAAATGATTTTGTTGATGAAAACACACTCAGTGATGCAAACACCTTGATTTCAGTGGAACTACATTATTACCAATAGTGGTTTGTGGGTTTTTTTAAAGGGTAAAATTGCTTTACTGTTATTTAGTGATATACTTCATGTGTAAATGCTTTTCAAATGTTTTAACTTGCTGATTAAAGGAAACTGATTTCAAGAACAAGGGCAGGTTTTGAAACGATCCGCTACCCAGCTCAAACCTGTCAGGTAATCAAATTGTTTTCTTCTCCTTCTGATGTTCCACAGTTATAAATGAATAGAATAAAATGACAGCATATAGACAGTATATAGAACCTAGAGACACTCAGATTCAGCTTGCAGATTGTGACACTGGAATTTAAATGCCCATATATGGGTGTCTAGGCGAAAAAAAAGTATCCACCCTTTCTAGCTGATAAGGATCTATTTGATACAGCCTAGCCAGCTCACTTCGAAGTCAACACTTGCACTGGGGCTGCTGAGTGTCTCTAGGTTCTATGTACTGCTGTCATTTTATTACTGCCTGTAATGGAAAACCAGTCATCTTAAACTGTGAGTTAATTCTTACTTAAAGAACCCTTAGGGTTTATGCTAGAGATTTGTCGTGGGCTTCTAAGCCCACTTTCTATGATACTATGGAGTATGAACAAATCTCTTTTCCAGTTTCAGTACCAAATCCAGTATTTACTATAAGTGTCCAAGAATTTGAGATAAATCTTTATCAGGAAGAATGAGATATTTTTCAAAAAAGTCTGGTCCAGTGGGCTGATGATGCATTTTCACTTTTTGAATGATCTTTCAATAAGAGCATATCCAGCTGGAGAAAGGTTTCATTTCAAATTCATTAATGGTTTTAGTTCTGCTTTTTTCCTGATTTCTTCCAAGAGTTGTCTTGCATTATTTCTATATTCTATAAATTATTTTTACTGAATAACTTTAATACTTTTGCACTTTCATGAGCTTTCCCTTCATCTTGATGCACAACGGTTATGTTCTGTATTTTATGTCATTTCTTTTGGATGGACAGTACAGTTTAAAAAAGAGAAGAACAGCTTCTCAGACTTTTAGGGGTAAATGGTCATGCAAATCATAAAATTATTAACTGAGGGTAGTTCTTGAACTGTATGCAATTATCCTAATGCCTCTAAGTAATGTAACTTCACAGTCTACAGCAGTTTAATTGGGTACATTTCTATACACGTAAGGTACAAAATATTTATTGTCTCGCTCCAGTGACAATATACAAAAGTGTAATGAAACCTAAAAGACATTAAAAGAATCCTTCAATAAGAATCTCCCTGTTTAGAACAAATTAAAAAAAAAATAAAGAGATATACTGACTGCTATCCAGAAGAATGTTAGCTACTAGAAATACACGAAGTGTTTCTCTCAGATCAGGCTGTACATACATTAATGTAGGAGAATTTGATATCTGTATCTCACAGGTGCTTGCCTCTTTCTGTTCGTACTGTGTGTAGCACTTCTGATGTATGATTTAGTTGACATAATGTATACTTTAGACATATAGACATGCACATTTAAAATCAATGTCTGAAATTACTTTTAAAATAAGGTGAACATTATTTCCCATAGCTACAAACCATTTTTAATTGTTAATTCATGAATTATAAAACTGGACTTTTGTTTGTTTTCAAGGCTGGGTATTAATTTTGCAAGATGCAAATATTTTTGGCATAGCTATCAAGGGATAACATGGTAGCAGGGTTATGGAATGTCCTGTGTTGTAATTATCTAATATACAATAAATGTTTATTTTAATTTTATTGCTTGAATTCTGAATAGTGTAAAAGTCAGTGCATTGCAAATCTTGCATTAGTGGTCTCTCGTTAAATGTTTCTAACTGCAGCATCATTTACTATGAATGTTTCGTAGCTTTGACAATTATTCTGCATGCCTTTTAGTAAGAAGGTGTTTTTCAAGCACATATTTCTTAAGAATTAATATTAAACACTTCTTATGCAAGTGCAGAATTTGTATGCAGATGTAGTATCGCTGATTTTGCCCAGTTACTATAGTTAACTTTTCATGACTGTTTACCTCAGGATTAGTAATGTCTTGCTATCTGCTTCATGCGAACTGTGTCATCACTTTTGAGTTGTTTTTCTGTATCTAATGTCAAATATTACTAAAACAGAATAACCTTTACAGATATTTAAAATAAATAAATAGCTCACTGTTATGTTTTTTCTAGATGAGATTTGATTATTAGGAAAAAGGATTGAAGAATGTGAACATTATAATGTGGGGAATATCTCCCTGTTTTTATCTTCCTTTTATATCTAGATAAATATATATTTACATTTTATACATATAAAAATATAAATCTCAAAATTCTCCTAAATTTATAGCTCATTAAACAAACTTTCTATTTCTGTTGTGTTTTCAGGATATTTCTCTGTTTCCTCTTTGTCAGTATTTAGTTTATTAAAAATATGGAAAGTTATTATGAGTTAATATTTGGAAGTATTCAAGGTCAGGTTGGATGGGGCTTTGAGCAACCTGCTGTACTGAAAGATGTCCCTGCCAATTGCAGGATGTTGGAACTAGATGATCTTTAAGGTCCCTTTCAACTCAACCCATTCTATGATCTATGATTTCATCTGTCTGCATCCATTCGTTTTTCCTCTGACTTCTTGATTTAAAATTGTCTTTCTACTCTTTGCACATTTTTTTCTAAAGATAAGAATATAGTATATTTATGTAATTCTAAATAACAAAGATCTCTCCATTTTCACATATCTAGGATCCTATCTGTAGCCTCTAATAATGGAAAAAGAAAATTACACCAACCTTCTTCATGAATATTCACTAATAGGGACTTATTCCTCCCAGTGTATCTTGAATAGTATAACCTAATAACTTCTAACTGATTACAGTTGTGACATCTAATTAAAACTTTAAAATAGTGTGAAGTGAAGGATGTTAAAACTCTAATTGAGGTCTTTTCATTTGCTGTGGTTTTGAGTCAAGTTAAAGCTCAGCATTTCTCCTAAATGCAGGGCACTTTTTCTTTAAGAAGGGGAGAAGCAGCCCTTGTGTGTACTTTCAATTCTAATAAAACTTGTAAATTTGGCCATTATGGGAATAGATTGATCCCTTGGGCTCAGAAAGTAGCTCAGTTATTTAAGAAGTAGTTTTTAGCAATTAATGGTTGTATCTGCATACTAAAATTGTTTTGTTGCAACATTTCTATTTTAAATGGAAATGTGTCACTGTATAGCCAACTTTACCACAAGTCCTTAGTGGAATCTTGAAAAACCTGCAAAGATCTCAGTCTCTGGAGGGGCTGTACCGTAACTGTACAAACTGCAAAATACTGAATTGAATCCTTAAAGGGACAGAGTGTTTGTACAGCATCAGTCTCACAAATTCTTCTGTCCATTTCCAAATGCTTCATGCCAAATACTTCCAGTGTCTAACAGACCTTGCACTGGGTCTTTGCAAACAAACAAACAAACAAACAAACAAACAAAAAACCCCAAACCAAAACAACTGAACCTGGTTAAAGACAAGCTAAACCAAAATCCTTCTTAGTCATAATGTTATTAGATCACATGTTGACTTTTGAAGAGTTTTATACATGAGGAACACATTGTTCTAGTTGCCATTTTATTTTACAGAAGTCTTCCAGCTTCAGTTATTCCATTAGTTCTTCCAATATGTACCACACTACACTAATTAATGCTACACAGAAGTATTTCTCTTCCAGAAGTGATCTTAAATACTTTTTAAAAATTATCAAGATAGTCATGACCTACTTCCTGGTCTTCCCCGTTGACCTACTTAATTAATTATTTTTTTCTGTACCTAACTAGAGTACTTTCTTTGTTATTCTTGTTGTCTGATTTCTGTACTTGCTACCTGTATCACTGTTGAATTCTATGTTGTGTGTCACTTTTTCGACTGCAAGATATTATGATTTTGGCAGCTTATATCAATTGAATTGGGAGTGGATATAAGTAATAGCTACACCTATATTGTTCTTCTAAATAATTCCTGAGGAACCCTCCTGCTAGAGGTTCTCTGTATGGAGGAAACCTCTGTTCAAATCAACTTTTTAAATTCCATGGACTCCAGAACACCTTTGCCATGCTACAGGTTTCAAAAATAAGTTCCTACTCCATAAGTGCTTTTTTTACTTTATCTCTCTCCTCTGCTTTTTCTTTCTGCCTTTTTTTTTTTTTTCTCCTGCATTCTGTACTTCTTATATGATGAAATCCCTGGTGAGGAGTCCATCTGACTCTTTTCATCTGTGCCAGGGGCTTCTAGGAGGTGGAATAGGAAGGACAGTGTGGAGGAGACAGGAGTAATAAAGCCAATGCTGCCCTTCTTGTAGACAAAGTTCATTACTACGTTACATCCATCATGAGTGAGTTCTGAACAGGGACCATAACAGAGAGACATATACAAATATAAATCAACTGCTGCAGACTCTAGGAAAATAGTACAATGGAGCATGGATGCATTTGTAAGAATACTTCAGCTATTTTAAGTTAAGCTTTTCTACTAAATCAAATGGGCATTAGTTAATAAAATGCTATTATATCATAGAATCATGGAAAGTTAAGGGATTAGAAGAGACCTTAAAGATCATCTTGTTCCAAACCCCCTGCCATGGGAAGGGACACCTCCTACTAGACCAGGTAGCTCAAGGCCTTATCCAACTCAGCCTTGAACACTGCCAGGGTTGGGATGTCCTCAACCTCTCTGGGCAACCAGCTCCAGTATCTCACATCCTCACAGTAAAGAATTGCTTCCTAATAGCTAACCTAAATTTCCCTTCTTTTAGTTTGTACCAATTATTCCTTTTCCTGTCACTTACAGTTCCTGACAAAGAGTCCCTTTCCGGCTTCACTGCAGGACCCCTTTTCATATACTGGAAGGTTGCTATGAGGTCTCCCTGCAACCTTCTCTTCTTCGGGCAAAAAAGCCCCAACTTTCTCAGCCTGAAATATGTCTTAGTTTTTCTAACAGTAAAATAAACTTTTCAAATAAAAATAATTCCATTAAATATTCTGTCACCTTTGTTAAAAACTGAAAGTTATTTTTAAAGGCAGAGTACCCGTTTGAATAAGACTTGAATTTACACTCATCTCTAAAAAACATGGAGCTGTACATTTGTGATGACCATTGTAGAATTAAAAAAAATCAAACCTAACCAACTAAATGAAACAAAAGAGGAGACTGTTGAACTTTGCCAATTGCAAGCAGCATTTACATTTTCTGAAGGTGGTTCAGGTGAAGAGCTGGAGAAGGCCCTATGTATATCTCACCCTAGAGCCCCCTACATCATAGCAGCTCTGATGGCTAGTGTTTGGAAATGTTGAACAGGATATCTCCCTTTCCTCTCTACCAGGCCTACTTCCCTCAGTATCTATGTCAGGTGAAGCCTCCTACAGAAAAATCAGGGATCAATCAATAAAGAGTAAAAGTGGTGCATAATGTCTGAAATTCCTACTCACAAGTGCTAAAACACTGCACTGAGAATAACTGTATGCAGGTGGATGACTATTCATGCATATGGAAATGTACAATATCAAGGAGCTAGTTTCCAGATAATAAACCTGAATATATAACTGATGGAAATCAGCAAAATTTTCAGCATCAGGACTGTTTCTCGTTCTGAGAGAGGCTCTGCATATGTACTCGTATTAGCAGACAGACAGAAGTAATTCCATTCAAGACAAAGAAACTAGTCTTGAAAATAAGGGCTCATCAAAGTGTTTGTTATACACTGAAACAGACTCAGCATTGCAGAGCCACTAACACTAAAATATAATAAAAACTGTTAAAATGACTACAGGAAACAGAAGAAGCATTAAATTTACTGGTATACTCAAAATCTGAATGTAAAATATTAACCAAAAAAGTGCAACTAAGGCAGTAGCAAATGCATGCATTGTACTTGATTTTTGTTTAATTTAGGTTTTAGAAACAAACATTTCCTTTGCCACTTAGCTATAAGGTTGGAGTTTATATAAGCCAGATGAATATACACACTCCCATGGACTCAGTTTATATTAGAAACCAAACCAAATCTGGTGCTCCTTGCTGGCCACTGTATAAATATTCACATCAGAGAAACTCACTGCTCCAGATAACTTCAGTTTAGAGAAGTAAAACATATATAAGTAGTTAAAAGGCTTGCTGTAAAACTAGTATAAATTATTGATTTGATTATTTAGGCAGACATCTAAAATCAAGTTCCAAGTATGTGGTTTTTGCATCTTGCTGCTTAATGCTAAATTAAGCTAATTGAATTCTTGTTCTTTAAAACTTCTTAGAAACCTAAGAAACCTTAGAAACATATCCAAAATAGCTCTAGTTTTCATAGCTGGGACATTATGGTAATTCTCACAAAAGCTGAACTAGAGTCAAAGGCAAATTTATAACATAATATTTTAAACAGCTTTATCTGATAGCCCTTTCAGAGCATCTCCAGCAGGTACTCACATCATCTTCAAAAGTGTCACCATTTGTTTTCTAAAATTTGTCAGGAGAATGAGAAAGTTACAACATCAAAATTTGAAGAACTTGTTTCAAACCTTTTCTGAAGGGGTTCAAAGCCTTTGCCTTCCCTATGCCAGAATTTCAACATTCAGGTCTTGGTGGAATGTGTTTCTGTCACTTCTTTTGAGTTAAAGAAGAGAAAGTATATTGCATCATAATTCAGTTCAAAACATGGTTTTATAGACCCCATGCGTGGAAAAGTATCCCAGAACCCAGAAGAAACTGAAGACAAAATCAAGCTCTTGGCCCCTCTGGAGGAGTACCAGAACAGTATCATTCCTGGGGTTTTGGGGGTTTTGGTCTCATTCATCTTTTCTGTGTTAGTTGGTATTCACAAGTAGCGAAGGTGATGAATTATCTTCTTGTGAGGCAAAATTTGCAAGTTTGTGACCCTTCAGGAAGAGAAGTCTGGACTGGGGCCTTCAGGTCATGTACTTCAACCACTGGGCAACCTGTTCTTGGTGAGGTTGACTGAGTCAGGAAGGTTGGAACAGATGACTTCCAGAGCTCCCTTCCAACCTGCACCATTCTGAGATTCTGCTAAGTTTTTCGAACATTACCTCCTTCCTTTCTGGCAATATTTCTTAGTGAAAAAACAATTCCCCTGAGGTTTGCACAGACCTTGATTGTGTGTTCACAGTGGGGATGATTGAAACTTATTATACTTAGCCTCCTGAAGGTGTTATAAAAGGAAATAGCCCACAGAAGGCCTAGACATTGATCTGTTAAGTACCAACAAAAATAAGGAATTTGTGGACATCTTTAAAAGGAGAACTTTAGTTACACATAGATATTTTTTTTCTGACTGAATAATTTGTTGTTTTAAGGGAGGATTTTAAAAATTGCAGTGTTAAATTACGGTATTGGTTTTACGTACATAGATCCTGGATGTCAAAGTCAAGTAAGGGATCAGCAGCAGAACTGGAAAATACAGCAAAACTATCTAAGCAGGCCACTTAGTGCTTTACACACAGGACCTTCTGCTCTCAAGAAACACTTCCCCTATTTTGATCCTATTTATGTGGTGTAAAGATAGAATAAACTATGTTGGTATCTGTGACAGTGCAACTAGAAGAAACTTAACTTTTAACTAGTATGTCTTGTAAAACAAAATATAAGCTTAAAAATTGCATTCATAAATTTCTAATCTTTTCCCTGAAATCTGTATGGGAATCTGTTCCCAGAGAAGTGAGTGAAATATTTTTTGTTACATACATGTTGAAAACACTAAAAGACATGAACATTTTAATTACAGTGGGCAGCACGAAAAATAAAAAAGCTATTAACTTTTAGTTAATGCAGTGTGACACTGATATGTATACATAGTAAAATATCCTTTATTACATTGCTACAGAATATGTTATTCAATTTGATTTAAATAGATCCCTGACTTTTCAGCAAAACAAAACTCAGATTAAGAAAAAAAAATTATAAATTCCACCAAAAACTATACAAGTATCTGAGATTTAGGGACTATAAATTGAGTAGGTGCTAGCTAGCCACTATTTTCCATTCTTGATCTCTTTCTTTGATTCTCTTGAATCCATCTAAAGTTTCTTTTTGGAGACTGTTGGTGGCTTCCCTGTTAGTAACTTCAAGTAACTTTTCTTTTCTTTGTCCCCCCACCCCTCACCTTTTCTGCTTTTCTCACTTAATTTTCACTAGTAAAAAACATTTTTGGAAGCATGCCCTGCTTTGTCTTCATTCCATCAGCCCTCTGGAAAATCTTTCTTTTAAAGTAGTTAAATGTAATTATTCTTATTTTCTTTCAATTTCCTTTAACAGATAAGTCTTCTTAACGATTTCTAATTTATTTCATCTTTCCAAATCTAAACACTCTGCCTTGCCTTTAAGTTCTCTTTCAGTCATAATAATTTATCTACCTCTTGAATATGTAGCATAATAGTGCAAAACCCCTAAATCTAGATGCTGATTGTGTCGTTAATTATTCTCAGCAGTCAGGTATACTCAAGTTAATATAGTTTGATCTATATGTCTAGCTTATTTACATAGCGTATCTCCTTTCTCTATTGTTTTTCAAAAAAAATTATCTCCTGAACACATTCGATGAAAATGTAAATGAAAGAGGACTAATTACTTAGTTAGATCTAACTAGTTAGAAATGCAAGTTTTGAATTCTTCTAGTTCACTTGATTGTTTTATGACAATTTATACTCAAAAAAGTGAATAACAGGGATATGTGTAGGTTTTAATTTCACCTGCACTTTAAAATAATTTCTTAGAATTCATTTTCTGATTCTCAGTTTTTATAGGTTGCTTTCTCAAGCTAATAAAAATTTTAATACCATTAGTTCTCTATGCATTCTTTTGCTTCTCTTTTCTTTCCTTGTGATGCATCAACCAGGAAAATGTTACAATTTTCTTCTATGGTTTACGTTGAGAGTATTTTCATGGAAATTCCTAGATTAAATTAAACCTATATATGCTTTCTCTGTTTTTCTCTTCATTATCGATTCCTTAGTTCTTTAGTCAAGTCTATCCTTCTTTCTCATCTTTGTAAGTTCTGCACCTTTGTTCTTGGTTGTAAACCATTTTGTACTAACACTTGTTTAGTTTATTATCTGTTAACTATGTCTTTCTGCAACAGACACATATTCCGCTCTGTGTTGTTTCTGCCAACTCTTAAATCTAAGGAAAAGTAGCTATTCTCACTTCTGTTTTGTTCCTCTCATCAGAAATAATGTAGGGAGATGATTCTTAAAAATTTCTTCTGTGTATTTATTTTTTTAGACATGACATCTTACTGTTGCCCTTTCATTGATCTACCTGCAGGAAGCACATGTGCAGGCATGATGTTAAGTAGTGTGAGCAAAGCAAAATTTAGAAGAAATTTGGAAAACAGAGGAAGAAATACACTAAACCCACAGATCCCTCAACGTCTGTCATTTTGTATTTTAGTGACAAGAATAATCTCTGCACCAGATTATTACAGTGAGTGAACTAAAGGCATCTCACTTTAATGATTTTGTCCACCATTTTTTTTATTACAATTGACCAGAGATTATATTATACTTCAATTGCACTTGCACTAAGTTTAAAATATAGAAGAAAGCCTTCCTATAACAAATTGCATTGGTTGTTGAATGGAACATAGTAATTCTGCAATAAGTGTTAAAATTCAACAAATGTTTAAGGACATGTCATATTTTTTCACACAGTTGAGGCAGTTCAGTAAACATACATATGGTAATTAATGTATTAAAACCATACTTTAAAATATAAAGCCATATTTGAGATATTTCATATAAATACATCCTTTTTTAATGTCTGCTAGACATATGCTTCTTTTTGACATCCTGCAAATATATATAAATATATATATATATAAATGAAATGCAATGGAAAAATATGCATATTACTGTTAAAAAGCTACATCCAGAAACAGACATTTTGCCCCTTACCTCCTACCCCAGTAAAGTACTAAGAGATTTGTATGGATCTTAGTAGTTTTTATAGAGTTTCAGAATGAGTGAGCTGTTAGACATCTGCTTCTTAAGTAATCTTTAACTAAACAGTGTCTTTTCAGACTGAACAAGCATTTCTCGTTGAGCATGACTAAGGGCTCATTCCTGCATCCAATTGAAACAAATAGTATCTTTCATGTAAATTTTATTAGCGTGTCAACTCACTGCCCACTCATATCTCTAAAAATCCTCCCACTGACTTAAGATGGTTTGTCCAAGGTCCATCTTTGAAATAGGAACAACAGAGGAGAAAAAAAACCCTTTCATATGTACATGAAAGATAGGGATGAGAGTAAGTTATAAAGAAAAGAAAAAGCTTTAAATTCATTGAAAGGTACTCTACTATAATGCCTTTGTCTTTACTTCATTTTTTCTTGTCATTCCTTCCTTTAAAGCACTATTAATGATATTCTGAAACCAGACGCATCCCTTAGTAATTCGAGCATTGTTTCACTCATACGACAATCTATATAACCACTGTCTCATACAGAATTGTCCAGCCTGGCAAAAGGAAGGCTTTGGGGACACCTAACAGGCGTCAATGGAGTCAAACCCATGAGGAGTCTATCAAGAAGACAGAGACATGCTCTTTGTAGTTACGTGTGGTGGCAAGACATAAGGTTATGGTTATAAATGGAAGTGAGAAGTTCAGACTTGATATATAGAAAACCTTCTTCACCACGAGAATACTCCAGCACTAGATCAGGTTGCCCACAGAAGTTATACTGTCTCTGTCCTCTGAATAAAGCCCCTTAGTCTGGCCTGAGAGTCTTTTCAGACAGAATTATTCTATGATCCAGTTTTCAAGGTGTGATCTATAAAACACTGGATGGAGGGGGCTAATGACACCCCTTATTATTGTCCAGGATGGCACTGACTTGCTTTGCTGTCAGGACTCAATACAGGCTCGCGCTCAGTTTGCTGTCTGACAAAGCTCCCAAAGCTTTTTCAACAGAGTTCCTCCCAGCTAGGCAGTGCCCAGCCAGGCCCCATCACTGAAGGTTTTTTTTCTTCCCTAATGCAGGGCTTTGCATTTGTTCTTGTCAAATTTCATAAGGTTCCTGTCAAACCTTTCCTTCAGCATGTCTGGGTCCCTTTGGATAGCAGCCCTGCTCTTAGCACGTCAATTAGTTCTCCTAATTAGTCCTCTTACCTGCAGACTTGAAGAATGAGTATTCCTGTGTGTCCTCCAGGTCAGCAGTAAAGATGTACGGGCAGATTCTAAAAGATGTCAAGATATATCCCTGGGTAATGACACTTGCTATTGGCATTTAGAGTACAGTGCATTAACCCAACCACACAACCATCACACCTGTCTAGTCTCCACTCACTCAGTCTGTTCTATCCCAGCTTGAACAGAAGCTAGGGGAAAGCACAGAAAGCCTTGCAAAAGCCAAGTACCATCCACTGCTCTCCTCTCATCCATATATGCAGTTAGTGCATCACAGAAGACAGTCACATTCATCAGGCTAGGTTTACCCTATAGTGGGTTGACCCTGGCTGCATGCCAGGTACCCATCAAAGCCACTTTATCACTCTCCTCCACAACTAGACAAGGGAGTGAAAATACAATAAATGTTCATGAGCTAAGATAAGGACCAAGAGAGTCTCACTGAAAATCATTGTGGGCAAAATAGACTCATCTTGAGTGTAATAATTGAATTTATTACCAACAAAATCAGAACAGGATACAGAGAAGTAAAATAAAACTTAAAAATATCTTTCCCCCACCCCTCACTCCTTCCCAAGCTCTACCTCTTCTCCCATTAGCAGTGCAGGGAGACAGGGAATGGGGGTTACGGTCAGTTCATTACATGTTGTTCCTTCCACTGCTCAGGGTGCAGCTGCTCCAGTGTGGGTTCCCCACAGGATTCCAAGTTCTACTGGGAAATCTGCTCCAGTATGGAGTCCTCTCTCCAGAGGTCAGCAGGTTCCTGCCAGGAGCCTGCTCCAGCATGGGCTTCCTATGGCTTCCTTCACAGCCTCCTTTGAGGTATCCACCTCCTCTGGCGTCGAGTCTCCTCCATGAGCTCCAGGTGGATCTCTTCATCCCAATGGTCCTCTGTGGCCTGGAAGGAGACAGCTGCTTCACCATGGTCTGCACCATGGACTGCAGGGGCATCTCAGCTTCAGTGCCTGGAGCACCTTCTCCCCCTCTTCTTCACTGAGACCTTGATGTCTGAATAGTTGTTCCTCTCACATATTCTCACTCTGCTCTTCTCTGGCTGTAATTACATCTGCACAATATATTTTTTTTTTTTATTTTTTTTTCTTCCAAACATGTTTTAACAGATTCATTACCATCCTTCCTGATTGGCTCAGCTTTGGCCAGTAGAGTGTCTGTCTTGGAGCCACTCTGCTGAACATGGAGGAAGCTTCTTGCTGCTTCCCACAGAAGCCACCCATGTACCTCCCTGCTACCAAAACCTGGCCATTCAAACCCAGTATAACACTTAGTAAATTAATGTAGGTTGTTCCGATGCACTCTGCTGTCCTTCATATGACTCAAAATGTGTTCCAAGAGGACTCAGCCCAGATTCGCCCAGGCACAGAAGTACGACATACTGTTCTGTAGCAGTTAGATTATCAAGCAAATACGCTTGTATGCCAGTGTTAATTCAAGAGGTGTGAATTCAGTTTTACATCTTGATTGCATTAATGAAAGAATAGCTAAAGATTTGGCTAGAGTGTCTTCGTACACTGGATAACAAGCCCACAATCAATAATTCACCTGATTAATGTAATTTCCCCCAGTTTGCCAACAGTCCTTGATTTTCTCAAGTACAAATGTATGCTCTGTGGCACATTTTCCTAGAGCTGCCATAGATTTTATATAGATATGTATCAAATATCTGTAACATGAGTGGCAGCAGACCTGCAAATGGCTGTGCGTATTTCACAAGAACTTTTTCTGTCTTGAACTGTGCAAATAAGTATGTTACCGTGTGTCACATGTCCTACGCATACTGTTCTATGCTATATCCTTATCACTACAATAACTAATAAAAAGTAATGCAAGCATGATCTATGAAAAGTCTTATTTCTGACAAAATAGTTTGAGTTCTCTGTGGATCCTTATTACTGATTGCTTGTGAATTTCCTGTTTCTGGAAGGGAGTAATGTAGTCTGTCAGTATATTGACATTTTCTGATGAAAATACACGAAGTATAGAATTACTGTGAGAAAGATTTGTTCAGTATATTCCATTTTCTCCACAAAAACCTTCATATATTGTAAAAATTTTCTTAGATACATGAATCAAGTTTTGAGAAAATTATTTTTTTCCTTTAACAAATTCAGTGAAATACATTTGTTTCTGATAACCATGTATTCTGAAACGGGTTTTCTTTATTTATAGCTTGCTGTTACCTCAACTGATTTTACATGGAGTCAGACTACTTTTCAACAGTTTGTATCTGTGACTTCATACAGTCATGCCACCACTGAAGTCAGAGTTGTAAGCCTGAACCCTGTTTCTTTCAAAACCACTAACATAGAGTAACTGCAGATGACTGATCTTGTTGCAACATCTTAAAAGCAAATAAAATGTATTGGAAACTGAAAAATTGCTCTTAAGGGTCTTGAGTTTGGTGCTTTTTTCTTTCATGAATCATATCAAAATTTAGGGGCCCAAGTTCATCATAGTTGTGTTAAATGAGCGTCTTAAAGTCATGCTTAGCAACAAAATTCATTTAAATATCTAAACACAGATCTAAGTATATAGCATAATAAATTTAATATTTAAAATTCTGGCTGTGGTTTCTAGACATCTGTTCTTTTCTGTGAGGGAGTGAGCTGTTCAGAGACAAACTTTTTGCATATTTTAATCTGTTTATGGTAGGAGCTTGACTAAAGGAGGAGAGGACAGGAGCATAGACAATTTGGGAAGCATCCTGCTTCTGGAACAGGATGATGAAGCTTTGCATTGAAACCAGAACAAAGCTGCTTACACGAATGTGCTACTCACAAACAATGCCATTGAGTGCTGTGCTGAGGAAGCTTTTAGACATTACCATAATCCATCCATCCCCATCCTCCACCTATTCTCAAAACTGCACATAATGCAACAATGTTTCTAAAGCTAGGCATGAGAGTATCAATCTCCTAAGTATTTTCCAATGGAAAAAAAAAAAGTCCAAATGTTAAGAGTTCTTCAGTTTGACATCTTTTGCATTGATCTTTCACAGCTCAGCTGTACTGAGTTGGCTTTGGCCTCTGTGAGGGTTGCTGCTTTTCTAAGGCAAATGAAATGTTTAATGAAGGGGTTAATTTTCCGTCTTATGCCATAGTACCTTCAAATTTAACTTTGGAGTTTTTAAGCTACAAATGTCATTGGAGTTGTCATTCCACACTGTACATGAACTTGAGGAACCCTTCCGTTTCAATAGGAACTGAAGTTGAACACTGTCCTACTATGCAGCGGAAGAGAACAGTAAAGGCCCAACTGAAGTGAATATATGGAAGTTATGCACAACATAAAAAAAAATGTATTTAATTTTGAATATAACTTTTGGAGGTATTTTCATTTTTATATGACCTTGTGTAACTGAGAGTGCTTGAAAGCGATTTTTAAGGCAATAGGGTCATTCCAAATCAGCCTGCTTTCCCTCAAACCACTATATCAAACATTTTATTGCAAGGCCTATAAAAATTTTGTGTTGTACTGGAACGATTGATCACAATCAAGTATCTGTGTTTCAGGGTTTTGATCCATATTTAGTAACTCGAGGCTGAAATATACTGGGACTGAATTCCTTCCCTGGGAGAAAAACAACCTCTTGAAATCAGCATTTTAAAGGGAAAGCTATATATTAAACATAGGGGACTAAAGCCAAGTACTTGACATGTGCTACTATGAAGTTGCTGTTTGGAAAGATGTTTATAAGGTTGATTACTGGATGAGAATTTAAAGGCTAGTGTCTGTGATACTACAGCTCTGAGAACACATTATTCCCAAGTTATAGAAAAATTATTGTTTCTTTTGGTTTTGTGTGCCTGTGAAGAGAGTGGAATGCATCGTTTTAAACAGATTTTGAGCTTATTAGAGACCAACAAAATTATATCAAACTGAAATTTTAGTTATGAATGCCTTTATATCAGTGTATGTTATAAATATGTATTTGTTGCATTACATACATAAAGTTGCAAGAAGGAAGAATGGATACAGGTACAAAAGAAACAAACCCCACTGGTAAATGTTTTGTATTTTCAAGCTTCTAGGGATTTATTATATAAAATTATTAGCAGTGCTAAATCTCACCTAGATTGCCTGAAACACCCTTCAAAGCTGAAGTATTTTGGTGCCATATTCCAACAAAGTTAATTTAAGTGGGAACTAATAGTCATTATAATTAAACAAACCATCAGATTCACAGCTGATATTCTGAGGTTAATCTGGCCACTCAAGACTCGATGAGGATGGAAGCTTGGCAGTTTTATTAGTGCTTAGAAATCTTCCAGTGTTTCATATGAGTTCCTTTTGGTCAAGACAAATTCCCATTAAATATACTGGGAACCTGTCACTGAAAGTTTGATCAGCTCCGTTGTTCTGTGTCTCCTCAAGTGGGAGGCACTGGCACAAAGACATCAATTTCCATGCCATTGCTGCTCCGGTTGCTCTTCTTTTTCTTTCCGAGTAAATCTGCCGAGGTATTGCTACCCACAGAGAGGTTTCGAAACAGGTGTTGGAAGCAGGGGTACAAGGCAGCATTTCGAGCATTTCGAGGTTCGCGAAGGTCCCTCGGCAGGGACGGCCGGATGGAGGCTGGCGAGCGGGGCACGGCGGGCAGCTGCTGAAGTGGCTCCCGGGCGCGGAGCCGGGCATCGGGCTGGCCTTGTCGGGGGCTGGCGGCTGCTGGGGACCGGCCGGAGCCGTGGCAGCGGGGGCGCAGCCTCTCCCGGCTCCTGGAGCCGCGGGCTCCGGCGGAGCAGTGCCCGCGCACCTGCCGGGAGCGGCTCCGCGGCCGCCGCTCCTCCCGCGGGCAGGTACGCGCGGGGCCGCCCTGCAGGTGCGCAGCGCCGGCCGCGCCCGGCCCCTCCGTGCCCCGCGGCTGCGCGGGGGCGGCCGCGGCCACAGCCCCGCTGCCTGGCAGCGGGCGGCAGGGCGACCGGCAGCCCGGGGTGGTCGCCATCGGCGGGGAGATCCGGTAAACTTTGGGTAAGTGTTGCGCGGGCGTAGCGCCTCTGCGCGCCGGGGAGCGGGTGGAGAAGGGGAGCGGAGCTCTGCGGAGCGGTGCGCTGCTCCTGCCGCATCGCCGCCCCGGCGCGGAGCGGGCGCGGGGCGGCGGGCGGCGCCCGGGGGATGCGGGCTCCGGACAACAGGTACCGCAGCTGCGCGGGGGGCGGGAGGGGCCTTGGGAGGGGTGTCTGCGTGTGTGTGTGAGTGTGTGTGTGAGTGTGTGTGTCGCTTCTCCCCTCCCCCCTGCCGCCCGGCCGGGAAAGGGGTGGGAGATGTGCTGGCGCACCGCCGCTTAAAACCGCGCGGCCCGGAGGCGGCTGCCTGCTCCTGGGAGGAGGACGGCTGCGGGGTCTGCGCTGTGCCGCGGAGGGCGGCGAGAAGCTGGGCAGAGGGCGGCAGTGACCCCGCGGGGCCGGGCCGGGAGCGCTAGGCTGCGGCAGCCGGCGGCGGGGCGGGGCGGGGGGGCTGGTGGCGGTGTCGCCGCCGTCGCCGGCGGTGGCCCGGCTGGATGGCCGGTCCCGCGGCTGCCCAGGGCGCTAGGCTCGCTCGTATCCCAGGGCCGCGCGTTCCCTCCGCCCGCATCGCACTGCAGTAAGTTCGCGAGTCTCTGGTCGGCCGAAGTGGTTTCGGAACTGGGGGGGGCCGTGGTGCGCGGGTGTGTGTCTGGGCGTAGTGAAGGGGCTAGGCTGAAAGTTGTGGCTAACCGTGCCGGATTGAATGTGTCACGATGTGTCGCTTGGATTTCTTGTTACTGCCAATTTGCCTCGTTGACCTACATCACTTTGCTCAACCCCATCCAGTGTCCTGATGCTGCCCCCGATAGCAGGGTTCAAACGGTGAAATGTGAGGCATCCAGCGTGGATGCGAACACAGTGAGGGCAGGAAACACAGATGCAAATAAAAACTTATGCTTTAAGGACTGGTCTTCTTAAACTTATTCTTTCTTTCTTTCTTTTTTTTTTTTTTTTTTTTTTTTTTTTTTTTTTTTTTTTTTTTTTTTTTTTTTTTTTTTTTTTTTTTTTTTTTTTTTTTTTTTTTTTTTTTTTTTTTTTTTTTTTTTTTTTTTTGTGAGTGCATTGTAAGTATCCTGCTTTGGATATGGATTAAAGGGTTTTTTTCAGCAGATTACTGTATCATAGGTATTTTTTTCCTCCCTAGCTGAACAAGCACATTGTAGGGCCTTCAGTTCTTTATTCTGTTTGACTGTTTTTCTATAATTTTAGTGAGAACTTTATTCTTTTTCAGAAACATTTTTATCTGGTTGATGTAAGTTTAGAAAGAAAATGGAAAATTTTTGAAATCCTATCATAAAATAAAAAGGCAATGTAACAGGGTGGGGAAAACCAGTAATTGTAGCAGGAAGAGTAGTCTTTTTAAGTTTTTATAAAAGCCCCTTAACATTTGCTGCTCCCATTTAGGTCAAATGACCTAATGTAGCAAGGTAATAGTTGTTCTTTGCACTTGAATGGTATGATGCACATATTTAGAAAGTCATTATACATCCGGGAAAGAAAGGTCCATACCAAGAACCTAATATGCATTCCCAAATGACTGGACTTGTGCTATGCTTTATGGATAAAATGACAGGAAATAAGTCCCTTGTTTCTCCCCAAAGTGGTAATCTGGTATTGCTCAGAGCCTGAAATGCCTGTCTGGTAGAGAAGGAAAACAATCATCAAGAAACAGGGGGCATCATGAAGCAGCACTTTCCTCCAGGGGCTTATGTTGTCTCTTGTTCATTTGTCAAGCTAGAAAGACTTGGTTGTTTATCATGGCAGAGAAGGCCTGAAACAATTATTCAATAACATGAAATGGTTTTGAAGTGATATGTTTTATGCTATGAATTTGAAATATTTGGGTCCAATTGTGTTAATCTAATTTAGGTGCCTGTAAACAACAGAAGTTACTGCTCTTAAGGAGGTTTAATAAAAATTACACTTTGTTATGTTTGTTTAGGGAGAAGGAATATATTGGAATTGTTACTTTCAAGCTCAAATCATCTTTTCTAAACACCTGTAGGTGTCAAACATTCAAGGAACAGTGTTCAGCAGCAATACATGAATGAAGAGATATTTTTTTAAGAGTTTATGCAGTTTCAAAATAATAAAGTTAATAATTGTTTTGAAGAGCATTACACATCAGGTTTTTTACTTATAGGGAGGTTCTGCACTGGTTCTGCTCTGGAATTAAGTGTCATGTAAGTGCCACTTTATAAGACAAATCTAGGTACATCTTGGCAATGGAATGAGATCACAGGAACAGGAAAAAAGAGGAAGAGTTGTTTGAAACCTGTTAAAGCAGCATTTTGATAAAGCAGGGTGTAAATAGCACACTTGGGAGTAAAGGTAGCTATAGGTTAATACTGGAAAACTTGAATAATTTGACTGGATATCTGGACTGGACGTTTTTTGCTTTGTGTGTGTGTATGACAGCAGCACTGAGTTCTTATGAATGGTACATATGAAATGAAGGATAATGGTTTGAAGTCATGCTTCATATTAAATGTAATAAGAATTAACAGCACATAGGATAGAATTATGGAATATCTCAAGTTTTAAGTGACCCATAAGGACTTTTAGAGTCCAGCGCCCGGCTCCTCACAGGACTACCTAAAACTAAACTGTATGACTAATTATTGTCCAAACACTCTTTGAGTATAGATGCTATATGATGTTTCATTTTCTTTGAATTATGACCTTTACTATATTATTGATAAACCTTCTGCATACACTTTTAACAAGTCTTTTAAAGCCTTTATTATTTCTGGTGTTTCCTTGGTTAAAGTTAACTTTGTTGCAAAGAGCACTTTATCTGTATATTCACAGTGTATCTTCTCATGTCATGGTAGGAGTTGTGGATCCATGTAAAAAGTGTATGATGAAATATTCCCATCTATATCTGGAATTATGGAAGAGTGGCAACAGTCAGAAGGGTTACAGAAACAACAGGTCTTTTTTTGTTGTTTGGTGTGCCGTAGCAAAAGAATTTGGAAAGGACAAGGTACTTGTGAAGGACACTTACGTTTATTTTAAAGTTACGAGAAAGCTCTGTCAGTGAAATCTGGGAGACATCAACAGAGTGCAGTGCTGTTGAAGAACTCGATACTGGCCATCTGAAATCATTATTCCAGCTCCCTACTTCTTGTTTTTATCAAGTAAAGTTTGCAAGCTACTTCAGGAGTTCCCAACTGAGCTTTGCAGTACTGTCTAAAGTGAAAAATAAATCAATAAAATGTACTGGGCCTTGCTCTGAATGTCATTTCCAATTTTTTTACACTTGTGAAGAATAAGTTTAGGTCCAAAGGAATTTTGGCATTTCACAGCTAGTTTAATCAGTAAGAGATAGTATAAAAGGTTAAAAAAATCTTTTGGTGACAACAATTCCACTTAAAGGATCTGTTGACCTTCAGTCGAGTTTCTTCAGCGAGTCCATTGTTTCCTGTGGCACTTGCAAAATAATTAGTAACAGTAATAGGAGACTCAAGACAATTACTTATCCAGAATTTTAGTTTTTCATTACAGTATTTTATTAATAATTTTCTCTTTGGGGACTACTTTTATAGCTAAACCAGCAAATTCACAGTAGTGTAGGAAAGCTGAAGAAGTGACATTGTGGGTCTCACTGAGAAGAGTTTGAATTTTTAATACCTTGTCTAAAAGAGTGAAAAAAGTTATAAATTTAAAAACTGGTATCTTCAGTTTGTCAACCTGACCTAGTTTTCATGACATTCTTAATGCTCATACTATGGGTAGAAATGATCTGATGCAGGTAAGATATTTTGGCTAATTTGGGAAGTTGAGAAGTAAATATTTATTTATTTAGTTGGAATTGAGATGACTAACTGTCCCCAAACACCCTGTAAAAGAGCTTTATGCAATGTAGAACACATTTTCTTTTTTAATTGTTTCTGAAGAAAATAGAATATTTCTCTGAATAATGTTTGCAGCAGTCTAGCCCTGGGGGGGATATTAGTTAGTTTGCCACAAGTTTAAAAGCCTAACAAATGTAAGTATTTGGAGGCTGTTTAATTATTTCTTGTCCAACCCCTTAACACAAGTTTGAATTGCAAATGAACAACTCTGATGCTATTGTTTTGCCCTAAAAAATAAAAAGACAAGCAAAGTTGTGGACATGTTTGTCAGTACAGTGTTACTAATTAGACTTTCAGTTGTGGGGACCAATTAGCTTTTTATTTTTAGATAATGTTTATTGTTTACTGTAGTAAACCATAACTAAAATGACATCTAGATTCCTCTTTCTTGTATACTTGAGATTTTATGAATGGACCTTTTTGTTATGCTGGCAGGAATATTTAGTTAGTACAAATGCCATGAATTATTTAATTTTTTTTTTTAGTTTGATTTTCATCCACATTTTGATTACTTGGTTTGAAGTTGTGATTTTTTTTATTAGACATTCAGTGAGATGTCCAGTGTTCAGTAATTGTAATAACTAGCTCACTTTCTAATCCTTGCAGTAGGAACAATCTCAACAGACACACAATGCAAATTTTCACAAAAGTTTGTTACACTACGGGCATCAAACTCTGTAAGCCTTCTGCTATGACGTGTGCTTCACTTCCCTTTTGAGTTGCCTTGTGGAATATTATGAAGCATTCCAATGTAGTGGTGGTTTAGTCAGGGAATGTGGAGAACTCACACAGTTAATAGAAACTTCATTCCCATTTCCTTTGTCTTTTAAAGCATATTGCATAAAGTAAAAGCAACGAGTCAAATTTATTCTTTTTGGCCCAACTTTGTTATCAGTTGGACAGTTCTGATGTTTACAGTGGTTTGAGTTTGGAAATTACCTGAAATCATTCCTGAACACTATTGAAGTATATATGACTTTTTCATGCAATTACATATTTATATGTTTGTGGTCTTAGAGGGTTGACAAGCTAAATTTAAGTAAAAATAGAGAAATGGGAAATAGTGAGGCAGCTGTGTCAACCTTGTAAAGAATCACAGATGTTGTGAAGTCAGTAAGTTTTCTTGTCTTGTCTTCTGAAAGGAGAACTAGTGTTTTCTTGTAAATCTAGACTGTAGATAAGCAGTATGAACCACTGCATCCCAAGACTCAAGAGTCTGCTGCTTTTTTTCCAGTGGCATCTTTTGCCTCTTTAATTGTGGATTTTCTCATGTTTCCTGCATGAATTTATGAATTAATCAATTGAATGGGAGGTAATATTATGCCAGAAATAGATTTTAAAAAGGGAGGAAGGAAAAAGAGGAAAAAAAAAAAAAAGAAAAAAGAGAACATTTACTAGCCAAAGAAATCATACTGAAGTAGATGAAAACTGAAAAATGTGTGAGTACAGGCAGGAATGAATTAAGCAAGCAAAAGGAAGTTTAATGATTACCATTAGTTTTTCGTTTTGGTTTGCGTTTTTTTTCTTTTATTTTCTTTTCCAGGGCTAGTCTTCAGTGAAAGTTTTTTTCTAAAATTTAAAAAAACCTGAGCTAGTGAATTCTGGGAAAAGGTTTTAGGATTAGAAATGTAAAACTTGGATTAATCTCCTTTGTGTAACTGAACTGCTGCTTCTTTACACCTGTAAATTTTTTTACACAATATCTTTGTCTATTTCTTTATACTTAGTCATCATTTAGAGTAAAAAGTTTTGAAAATGTTAAAAATATACATTAATGGATATAATCTCTCTTCTATTCAATATCTAAATACCATCTGGTTACCTTCTGTCTCTTCTATTATTGCTAATGGAAAGTCAAAAGCACCTGCTGGGGGAAATTTTAATTTTAAGATGAACATCCTTTATAGGTCAGTTGAAGTACATTCTGGATGTATCCAGGTCTCTCAATTCATTATAAAGGGTGCCTGGCTGGGATGACTCTTTCACAGTTTCAAGTCTAATTTTAAGGCATCCAGCTTTGGGTGAGATAAATTATACCCTTGGGTATTTTCTCAACTAGAAGTGTAAGGAAGAATTGAAATCCTAAGAATGTATCAAATCTTCTCCATGCATTACTGAATATAAATACAAAGTAAAATAGCCTTAAAACAGTAGTTCGTTAGAATGGGCCACATACCAGAAGTTAAATATCAAATGACCTATTTTTAAATGGATCTAAATTAACAAGTACTCTAAAGCATTTTTATTTTTCTTCATATCCCAAAAACATGACTACAGTATGTTTTTATCAAAAAGTCTCTATCCTAATTCCTTATGGATATAAAATATTCCAGTAACACATTTTAATGGAAAATAAAGTTGCAGAGTTTTCTAAAAATTCTGGATTTACTTTGAAACTATGAAGTCTTACACAGGCATTTAGGTTTACTTTGTTCTACATGTCGCACGCATTGAAAAACTACTACATCTGTGACGAGGTTTGTCATCATAGGCTGATGTAAATTTGATATTGTACAAGTACTGCAATGCCTTCTGCTCAGGAGGGGCAGTGGGTCATTTTGCCTGTCTTTACTTTAAAAGCACTAACAACCATGTTTGTGTTTAAAGAGGCTGATAACTTCTATGTCAAAGAATTCAAACCTCCTAAACCATATGATCTTTCATATAACAGAGATATTAAACTGTATTGCCCTTTGTTAGGCTTAGTGCTGTTGACACAACCTTTACTTCATAAAAATAGAATGGCTGGAGGAATCCTGGGGAAATGCCCAGCTTTGAAGATTAGGTGTTGTTTAAAGTAGTAGATTACTCAGATAAGGATACTCTTTTACTTCCTCTATAAATTTAAAATGCCAAATGGTTACTTTGTTCTTCACATAGTAAAATATCATATCCATTTATGAAAACTTTTGCCTTTGTAAATTCAAAATAGTGACTTGTAGAAAAGCTTTATGTTCTGTCACAGACTGTTTTCTCTAAAAAGACACAGAGAAACTACAAAGCCAGCTTATATGAGTATTTGTTAGTTTATTTTTCTACCCTGTATTGCACAGTACACCAGTGCTGTGATTGTTGCATATCTCTGTTTCTGTTGAGAAAAACAGTCTTGATAGCTGATCCTGTGCTTGTATCCAGTGGCGTCTCCAATGAAGTTCAGGTCTCTACTAAGGATTTTTATGTGTTCATATTCTGTTGAGCTAATGAGGTCAGGGTAGGTCATCTGTCAATGGCAGAAGAATTTGTAGAATCTGACAAATACATTTTCCCAACTAACAGGAACATATTCAGTCGTATTTCAATGTAGTTAAAGGAACAGATAGCTGTAGTGTAAACTAATAACAAAATATGAGACATACAAAAGATCTTATACTTCTAAGAGCACACCTTCAGGATTTGGACCATACTCCCTCTGACCTTATCTAAGTCCAGGGCACATGCCTGATCAACTGTGGTCACTCAGTGAAGCTTTTTCATTTTGAATCCTACATTAGTGACTCGCAAAATCCTGTCCATCTAAAGAAAGAAATGACTTCTTACCCTTTCAGTATCCTAATACACTGATGTATTAAGACAGTGAATTCTGCATTATTAGTCCGGGACCCTGGCTAAAAGGATAACCACTGCTATGGGGGTGGAGTAAAGCTTTCATCATCAAGAAACTTTGAAAATTTCTGTAGCTTATCCTTAATTCATCTGCCATCTTAAAGTAAAATTAAATAAAACCATTCTTTTCAGAATCCAAAATCCAAAGTAAACTACTGTGGAACAATGACAGCAGTTGTAGAACAGAAAGACATTCTTCCTTCATTTGTACTAAAATCAGATCAAAATCTTCTATGTATTCTGACAAGGTACAACTCCTTAGATTTGCTATGAGGTCAAGCTCTGATTTGTCTTGCATTATTTACATTCCTGGCCAGCTTTCACTGGAGAGCATCAGAAGCAGGAAGAGTTTGCCAATTCTTGTACATATTTCTTGGCATCCTCTGCAGTTTTCATTCAGATTCAAATGTTTCATTCCTTCTCCATGTAGAGTTCTTTAATTTATTCAGGAGAAGTTTCATAACTCCTCCCCTTGTCTTGTTGACTGCTCTTATTCTTTGGAAATGCAAATATGTATTTGGCAGAGCAGGTGCCATCTCTTTTAAGTTGTGAGCAAAGTATTAACCCATGAAGGAATCGAATGCTGTTCCTCCCCAGGGAACTTGATGCATGTATGCCAATATGAAGATCTTGTTGCTGAACATTGTGTTTTGATATCTACATATATGCTGATAATTGTTTCCTATTGACATATTAATATGAATCATGCATGTAGATCATTATTACATATTGATATCAAAATTGATTTTCATCCAATTCTGTGAGAGACATATTGACACCTCTGTAGGTGTATTGAACTTGTATGTCTATTTTCTTTATAGAACCTAAATGTCTCAAAAATTTAAACCCAATATCTACTACATCCATTTAAATGTTTTAGGGATATGCAAGCAGTAGTGAGGCTGTTTAAAGAAAAGTTTCTTTGGAGAGATTTTAGGCTATTCAATAATCAAGCTGCTAAAGGCAGAACAGATGTGGTGATGATTTTCAACCTGTGGGTGTTGTAGAAGGGAAGATAATACTTAGTCTTACCTTGTCTTCAACAATGTTGTCATTGTTTCTGCAGATTTAACACAAATTCTACCGAATCTTTCTTTTTTAAGATAGCCTAATGGAATTCAAGGAGGGGAGGGAAAGAAAGACAGTTCACAGTGGAATAACCTTTCTGTTTTAATACTGTGAAAGTCTCATAATAATCTTAAAAACCTTATAATTGATGTAAACAGCATGATGAAGACCCTAAGTATTGTCATGAATTTTATCATGGAGAAGAATCTTATACATAGTAGACGTATTCTTTTGAAGAGCTGATAATGCAGATTACATTCCTTTATATGATTGTACTTGGATTCTGTAAATGATAGCAGCACAATTACAACTAAAAGAGATATTTCCAGTAGTTATTATCTATTTATTTTTGAAAACTATGTAAATTTCCAGTAAAATCTTTTGTTTGTGGGAAGCATGTTTCATATGTGTGGCAAGTGAACACCCACAGTACAGAGTGTATAAATAGTGTAGCATTTACCTTTTATTTTTCTTTTTTTTTTTTTTTTAGAGGAAAATATTTACTATTAACCAGTTTTCTGGATTTTTTTTTTTTTTTTTTTTTTTTTTTTTTTTTTTTTTTTTTTTTTTTTTTTTTTTTTTTTTTTTTTTATTTTTTTTTTTTTTTTTTTTTTTTTTTTTTTTTTTTTTTTTTTTTTTTTTGGTGGAGTCATATTCTGTACATTGTCCTTAAAGTTCCTGTGGCTTATAGACAAGTAGGGCAGGTGAATGGGATCATTCTTCATACCTCTTTTTGGAAGCATAAGGATCGCTTTACTGAAGTCTGTCTGGACTAGTATGATGTCTTCTCACAGTGATTATCAAGGGAAGAATATAACAATAGGCTGAGCATCTCCAGAGCGTTGCCCCAGGCTCCAACACTCTATACACATTTATTATTTTACAGATATCTGTGATAGTCCATTGTTTCATCTTGAAGCTGGAAGAATTCTAGTCTACTCTTACGCTTTATAATCAGGTTGCTCCATCTTTTTTTGTCCTCTTTTTCCAGTTCTATTGTAATCAGTTTGAAAATCCAAAATACTCTGTTATTCAGAATGCAAGTGTATCAGGGATCTATACAGTGAAATATATTGTTTTATTCTCTGTTTCTTTCCAAATACTTTTATTTTGAATGCCTTTAAGCACTGATCTGATGTTTTCTAATTATAATTCCATGATTTTATTTTATTTCTGAGTGATAATTCATCACTGATGAGCTTACTACTTATCACTTTTAGTATAATGCTAGGATTTTTTTTTCTGTGTGCATTACTTTGGATTCATCAATGCTGAGGTATATTAAACTATTCCAGTGGGAAGTGGAGGATAGCATTAGCAAGCAAGAAAAAGGAGAGTCAGGCTATTAGGGGATTTCATACTTATATTATACCTAAAGTCTGTTTCAACTCTCTAAATCTTTCCGGTATCTATCCTTCAAAACATTACAGTGTCTGTGTTAAATATTTCATTGGTATGGATTTAACAACTAGAATAATGACTTGATAATCCATTGGAAAAGGATTGTTTTTCTTTGTGAATAAAATACACAGTGAACTTTAAATTATTTAAAAGATACACTTCATAACAGTCTAATGTATCACACTTTTTGCATAAATGTACTCATTTAAAGAATTATTAGGAATAAAAATGTTTTAAAAACATTTTTGAAATGTTTAGATTTTTTTGTTTTGTTTTTCTGTTTACTAGTCTTCTAACCTTACCCTAATACATAATATTCTGCTCCATAATACATAAAGACTTGGACTATCCTAATTAACAACATGGGTGTGTACATATAAGAATGCATATTTTC
The DNA here is from genome assembly GCF_003031625.1 of Empidonax traillii. Taxonomy (NCBI): domain Eukaryota; kingdom Metazoa; phylum Chordata; class Aves; order Passeriformes; family Tyrannidae; genus Empidonax; species Empidonax traillii. Next base: position 1,301,380 of record NW_020955228.1, on the reverse strand, counting down.
TTTATAAATTCATATTTACCACATGTTGAATATGCCAGCATATATTCACTGATGTTGTGAACATGGTTAAATTTATAGCTGTCAGAAGGTGTCTATTACAGTTTAGTTACTTACAGGAATTGAAGTTCTGAGGTGGTAGTTAGAGAAACAGTTCCTAACCAAGTAACTAACCCTAGCTGGCATCACATTACATCTGAGTGAAGTCCAAAACACGACAGAAATACAGTTTTTATCTAGATCATATGTCCCACAGAAGTGAACTTTGTAAGTAACTGGTTCTATGTGTGTGTATGTATTAGTAATAAATAATTGACTTTGTATTACAGTATCGTTGCTATTATTTAAAATAAATCAACATCACCATGTTCATCCTCTTTTAATATAGAAATGGGAACATGGAGCTCGAGTGGTCACATGAATCATTGTGTCTAGGCATTTACAGCCTCAGGAAACGTCATTAGATGCTTCATGCAGATTGGAATTCACTGAGCATCAGTTTTACATACCCTTACCAAAAGCCACAGAATGTATCCAAGCAGGCTAAAACATAACATAAGGTTTATAATACAAAACTAAGTCATTAAAACAATAATACTACTAGAAGAAAGAGGACAAAATACTGCAATAATTCTAGTTTAGAATAATATATAATAAACTTTGGTCATGTTTGTACATCTTCTGTGCTCATCTGTGAAGATACTTAAGCAAAGCAGTTACTGTCATAATTTTTGAAGGTCTGGTATTCTAAATTTAAATATGGAAGAAGCTGGGGACAGTATTATATCTTAATTTGTGTGACTATTCACACTGGGAGTCTGTTTCCAGGAACTGTACTTCTGTGAATTTGGTGATCACACTTAATTGAAAACAATATATTTCCCATAAATTATTCCGTATATACTACTCTTCACTTTTTATAATACTTGTAAAT
>NW_020955228.1:1218675-1299453 GCF_003031625.1 Empidonax traillii | reverse complement strand
TTGAATATATTGAGATATGAGCAGTGTTTCTTAAACTTTGAAGCTTTGATGAAAAAGTGATGTATAGTTTAAAATTAATGCATGATAATGCATACTATTGAGGTGTGACCTCTGGTATTGTGGGTTTATTTTCTGTGTGTTTTCTCTGAGCTGTGTTTGTGTCATGGCCCTCATAGCAGATGCATGAAAAGCATATGCAGACAGCTTCTAACCCACTCATACACTGAGGGAGTTACATTAGACCATGATGAATTCATGCCTCTGGAACCGTCAATGACCTTCCTTCTGCAGGCAGAGCTCCTGCTGACATATATGGGGATTTCACTCGAGTGAAGGTCACGGCACCTGGTCCCCGGGGGAGGCTTCAGCTGAGCAGTTTGCGATCAGGAACCTGGGAACTGGTAGTGAGCTCTGTTTGAACTGCCCCACTGCAGTCATGACACCTAGTTTCAGTTCTCCAAAATGAATGAAGATGAGTGGATCTGATACTTGATTAGTTTTGTAACCTTCAGGTCTTTAGGTGATTTTTCTCATAATGGACTTGCACATAGAAGAAAATGGATGTGCAGGTGTGGTTATAATATAATTTTTTTTACTTTTAATACAAGAAAGATATTCTTGAAATTTTTTTAATTATTTTTGTATTTGTCTGGACCTTGCTATATTGAAACAGTGTTTTCAATTCTGCTTTCTAGAAATATGTAAATTATATAAATTATTTTTAGAGAATTAAAATTCCAGTCATCAGTATCCAGATGCAGCCCTCTGTCCTAGATCATTTGTTTCTATATTGGTAGTCAGCTGTGCATTGTATGGTATTTTTTTTTCCTCAGTTGAGTAGATGCCATGCTGATAAGAGTCTTGGAAATAAGGAAACATACTAATAAAATCTAGGGAATTCTTTGGCAACGATTCTTTTGCTACATGAAAATACATATTCAGTCATACATAGACCTAAGTCTTGTAAAATAAAAATTTTAATGTGTGTGCGTAAACCTCTTCCTAGAACAGAGACTCACAGAGTCAGTAAAATGAGCATCAGAAGTGAATTCAGCTTAGAGTTACTCCTCTTATTACCCACTCTTTATTTGTAGCATTTTTGAAAAAATTCATGTTACATTTCCTAAAACAGACCACCAAAAGAGCAACTGAGGAAAGCTCTAATCATGTTGATTGTATACCCCATCATAGCATCCTCTGATTGTCCCTGCAGCCTTGTTTTTTTTACATCTCTGCTGCTGCCTCTTAACTTTCCATGTCTGTGACCTATTCCTGTTTGTTTTTTTTTTTTTTTTCCCTGGATGTTGATAATGCACTCTGGGGGAGAAATGTGAAGGTGGGACCTCCTTGGGCTGATCTCAAATGGTGATATTGCAGTGCTAGTGGTGACTATGGTGGAGGCAATGGCAGCAGAAAGAAACTGAATTTCTGCTCCAAAAGTCAGCTATTTTGTGGAGTTTCATGGTTTGTTGTTTGGTTGGTTGGTGGTTTTTTTTGTTTTGTTTGGTTTTTTTTTTGTTTTGTTTTGTTTGTTTGTTTCTTTAGTTTTTGTCACTGTTGGTTTTTGGGTTTGGGGAGGTTGGTTTTTATGGGTTGAGGGATGTGTGTGTGTGTGTGTGTGTGTGTGTGTGTGTGTGTGTGTGTGTCCGTGTCCAACCATCCATGTCCCAAGAACTGGGGGCAGCTAGGGAGAACTGTTGTGTCTAGGAAATGAAGGCAAAAAAAGAGAAAAAGTATTATAATTTATTTTTTCCCCAAATAATTATTGCTGTGAAGAGGTTGTGAAAGGTTTTGCCCTCTACCCTTCTGAAATGGAATTCTAGTAAAAATTGAGGATGCTGTCATGTGTTTGACTTAGCTGTGTATTTTTTCTTTCAGTTTCTGTAGACATCTGGTTTGGTTCCTACAGATATGATATAGGGAGTAGGCAGTTTGCTGGTATTCTGTTACCAGTGGGCAGGCACTGACAGGATTGTCATATGCACAGTCACACCTGATTTGCATTTTCTTTCAGAGTGGATTGGGTGTATTTCCCTATCAAAATATTTACTTTTCTACTTGGGATGATTACAATGGTTAGTGATATATGAAAAGTCAATCTGCTCTCCTATTTACCAAGTGCTGTGGCTAAAATTTACATTGTGTAAAAGCAAGCTGGTCCTAGGCAAAGATGCTCAGAGTTGAATGAGTCTTTGCTTCTCAAATGAGGGAATGGACTGTATTATTTGTATAAATTGCACTCTGATGATTTCTGCTTCAGAGAGCCAAAGTGCAACTGCTAAGGATAGTTTGTGAGAGTAGATAACATATTTACTGCCAGAGTAAAGCTAAAGGAAAAGTTGATAGGGACAACCAGATACAATTAAATAAAATCTGTCACTGTCTGCTCTTTTTTTCTCTTTTTCCCCCTTTTTTGTGTGTATGCGTGAGTGAGATATTTAGAATAATTTTCCTGGTAGATAAAAACACGGTGGTAAAGGATTGTGCATGTTTGAAAGATTCTCTGGAAGTGCTGTTGTGTTTTTTAGGAGAATCTGTTGACCTGACAGAAAATGTGGTGAACTTATCCTGTTCAGGTACAGCAGGAAACCTGCAGCTGCTGATAGGTCCTCTTGTGCTTGATAGGTCCTCTTGAAGCAAGAATGTGAGAATGGGAGGTAGAAGATTCAAGAAGGGTGAGAAGAAACAGGACAGCTCACAGTCAGTGGGTGAGGCAATGTGCTGTGGCTTTGGAATGGGTAGAGCAAGGAATTTTATGTTTGAAGGCATAAACAAGCCCTTGGTGAATTCAAGAGCCCAAACAAAATGTTGCGGTGAGTGAGCAGCATCCAGTTAGAGAGATGTGAAATGGTGCTCAGAATAAGCACAATGGGATCAAGGATAAGTTGGAGACTCCATTGACCGGGAGGTGTCCAGAGGATAAAAGGTTTTTTGGCAAGGGAAAGAAAGATGTCTTCATGTTGATGTTGCCATTGCTGTGATTTCGTGTCAAGTTTTTAGAAATTTTTTAGGACGTTTTGTATTTCACCTTTTTTTTATTGCTAGTGTTCCAGTTTGGACCTATTTTGACAGGCATATCATCTGCATGACTAAAGCCATTCTAAATATGAGGAAAAAAAAAAAGCTCCCTTGCATCATTCCTATTCAAACAAACCCAAACCAAACCAATCCAAAACCCAGATCACCCATATGAAGTGACTGCAAAACCAGTGACACCTTATGTGTGCTGTGTGGAGGGTGGGGGGTTAGATTGTATTTGCCTCTTGGGTATTCTAGAATTACTGTCAATAAAATTTGACTAACAAATACTAATAAATCTAAGAGCATTGGTATGAAAACATTGGAATTCTTAGATAATAGAAATTTAATGAAGTTCATAGAAGCTTTTGTCCTAACTGTAAGTCAGACATGAGATAATATGAAGCTGTACTGATGCAGAAGGTTATTGTTCTTTTGAAAGGGCTTTCAGATGACTTCACCAAGGAATTTCTGAGGATGTTCCTTTGTGTGTCTGTTGTAAAATAACAGCTCTGGTGCAGTGTAAATAGTGATAGTATGCTTCTTAATATAAAGTATTTGTTTTGGACTTAAATCAGAACTTTATGCTTCCTTGGGTGTTTTACAGATATCTCATTTTTAAAACTAAATAAACTAGGAAAGTCATGGTGGTTTTGCAGTATTAAAATTTATAGTTGCACTTTGTGTCAGAGAACAGTCATAAAAGAAAGTAGACAATAACAAGACATAACAATATTTTTTTCCTTTCTTGATATTCTGTAGAGCAGGTGAAGTGCATCTAAGGTATTTGGCATGATGAAATTGTTGACAGACTAAGAGAAAGGTCCAACTCCCTCCCCCCAACCTGTGGTCCTTTGTGTGCCTGTGGCATCTGCACTGTTTGTGATGTGTCTTCTGTAAGGATTGAGGTGACCTTCAAATGTGAGGGTAATGTTAGACTGTCAGATGCTAAAGTTTTTGTTCATGGCCATCTGGCCTTGCTAGATCCTTGCCCTGTGCATTCTTGGTTTTGCTGACATGGATGATGCTGTTGGCTGTTCTGCTGCTGCCACAGCACTGCCTGGTACCTGTGGCACAGGGTGTTATTGATTGGGGTGTGAGTGGAAGGGAAGGGAACCAGCAGTTGTCTCTTTGGAAAGCTGGGACTCCCCATGCATCCCCTGTATCACAGGGATCCTTACCACCTCTACAGCCATGGAGCTCTCCCATGCGTTACTATCAGTCCAGGAACCCTTCTCACCCATTTGGGAATAGGTGAAGATGAAGGGGATAACTTAACGGTAATGATGCAGCTTTCTAAATTTTTCAAAATATTTTTCATGAAAAGTATTTAAGTTAGGTAAAAAAAAGTACTTTGGGACATGTCGTTCTATTTATTTTTTAAGACTGTTCTCCATAGAAATCACTGGAGAGTTCTTAAAACAGATGGCATGATGTGGGCCATTGTAATGCAATTTTCTTTGTAAAATACTGTGTCCCAGGGCAAACTTACCACAAATGGAGCAATCGTGATGTTCCATAAAAGAGAAGACATGTGTTTTTGCAACGTTTGATAGATCTGAAAAATATGCATAACTCTGCCAACTCTGCCAAGCAAGCAAGCCTGCTATTTTCAGTAAAGTATTTTGGGGCTCTTAGAGTATTTTGAAACTGCTAGTACAGTAACTACTCTGACTCTTCAGGAAAAGTTTGTATAACTAAAATTTTAAACATCAATAAATACAGTAGTAATTGGAATTATGACTATCAAGAAGATATCTTAGATCTCTCTCCCCTTGAACTTTTTGTCAGAAAAAGAATATACATTTTTTTGTTAATACTGTTTACTGGAACTTTTTAGTTTATAGATTTTAGGGCCATAAAGGAATACAGCATAGATATCAAAGTAGAAATACCTTAGATTTCTTGTTCACAAGTAATCAGTGGAAGTATTTACCTCATCTATTATCTGTGCCAAGTAGGATTTAGTAATTAATTAAGCGACACTATTGTAGGAGGTATGCTGCCATTATAGCTGATTCTTGTTATTAAAAGGGCTAGATAAATTTTGTGAATAATTAAAATGGGGAGAAATGTGCAAAAGAACATGAGATTATTTATTTTAATCAGCATATTCTGATGTATTCTTTACAGAAATATGTATGTTGATAATTTCACCTAGGTATGTTTCTAAAATATTAGCAAGCTAGGATAGCATTTACATTTGGTATACTTATCTCAAAGAAAAATGGAAATAGCAAACATAAAAATACATTGTACGTGTATTTAAAACAGGATATGTTACAGTGAGTTGTGTAGGTATACTAAATCTCTGTTTGTAGTTCTTCTAAGATGCCAAAAGAAATAGCTTGCTTATTTTAGCTGTGCCAATTCAAGAAATGCAAGCTAAATCTAGTGATGCAATTTGTGCCTGGCAACCTTGAGGACGGACTGGAAGCTGCTAACGAATGTGAGACATCTATAATAATCTCTTGAATAATCTTCTGGTTTATGTATCTGAGAAGACCAGAGCCTAAAAAAGGCTAAAGACATTGAATTCTCAGTTGCTTGTGAAAGCAGAGGATTTGGCATTTTGTAGTTTTGTATTCCAAGTAGCAGCAGCTTTTTCATGATTTCTCTTTACCCTTCTTCAAGTGCACACCTTTTCTCCCCTTAAGGGGGAAGACAGCACGGCAACTGAGATTCAAGACAAGATGATCTGTAATTGGTTTTGGCACATTGCTCAGAGTCTCTGTCTTCCTTTAACTTAGGATTCTTTTACTAGGACAAACAAGTGGGTAGATTAGGAGTGTTTCTGGTCCTTGGGATGTAGGCTCAGGCCCTGGGCACCTCCTCCCAGCATCATTTTGGACAGGGCTTGCTTGGTTTTTGCTGGCTCAAGTCTGTGGAAAAGGGATGGAGCTACTGGAACTGGATGGGAGCTGTGACATTTTCTAACCAGCATGGATGACTGAAAAACCAGGACCCTGAGGCAAACCACAGTACAACTCTTAAGTAATCTAAAAAGAGCCTCAGATTTCTGGAATGATGTTTTTATTTTGTATAGGTAGTTAAATCTATAAGTGACAAGGTTTCATCAGCAGTATCTATTTCTTTTGAACTACTTCTTATTTTAATTAATGGTGTATTAACTAGAGCTAGCTGTATTTGAGAGATAGAATTTTGGTAACATTCTGTGGCTTGGGTAGTTAGATAATTTTTATAATTTACAGCTTTATTTTAAGTTATTAAATACATTTTTAGGCATTTAGACTTAAATTTACCAATTCCAACTAAATAGGATAGACAAAAATAAAGCTGTTAAGAAGTAGAACTGTCTTATTGACTTGCATAAATCAGCACTGTTTATGTGTTTAAATATACTCAATTACAAATCTCAGTTCAGTTCCTGACTTTTCCACACACTTTTCCTGTGTGATAGCAAGCAAATTATTTAAGAACAAATGTTTCACTGTGTCTAGTGAGTTCAAAATGCCAGTTGATACCTAGCCACTTCTTAAAATTCAGCAGTTGGTCTGTATTAATTTGTAGGAAATTCAGTTCTTCACTTCCTTTCTTTAAATTGGGATGTTTCTCATTTTGTTATTTTCTGGTCCTTGTACTTTAAAGTTAGCAGATCTGTATTGTTGTATATTGTGTACTGTCTCTGATGTAGTCATAGAATCATTGAATGGTATGAGTTGGAAAGGATCTTAAAGGCTATGTAGTTTCAAACACCCAACCCCCACCTCCCCAAACCATGACCAAAGACACCTTCCACTAGACCAGGGTGGCTCAAAGTCCCATCCAGCCTGGCCTTGAACGTTTCTAGGGATGTGGCATCCATCACTTCTCTATGCACCCTGTTCTAGTGCTTCACCACCTTCACTGTAAAGAATTTCTTCCCAATATCTAATCTAGACATAATCAGGCATTGGAATGGGCTGCTCAGAGAGGTGGTGGATTCTCCATCCCTGGAGGTATTTAAGAAGAGACTGGATATGACACTTAGTGCCATAGTCTAGTAACTGTGGTGGTAATGGATCAAGGGTTGGACTTGATGATCTCAGAGGTCCTTTCCAACCCATCTGATTCTATGATTCTAAACCTGCCTTCTATCAATTTAAAGTCCCCCTTGTAGTGACAGGACAAGTTCCCCTTGTCCTATCACTACCTGCCCTTGTTAAAAGACCCTCTTTGGCTTTCTTGTAGGACTCTTTAACTACTTGAAGGCTACTGCATGGTCTCCCTGGAGTGTTCTCCAACCAACAACCCCAACGCTTTCAGGCTGTCTTCATAGGAGAAGTGCTCCAGACTTCTAATCGTTAAATGGCCCTCCTCTGGACTCACTGCAATAGGTTCATGTCCTTCTTGTGTTTGGAGCCCCGGAGCAGGACACAGCACTCCAGGTGGGATCTCACAAGATCAGATTAGAGAGGGAGAATAACTTCCCTGGACCTACTGGCCACATTTCTTTTTATGCAGCCCAGGATATGGGATTGGCTTTCTGGGCTGCAAGCGCACACTGTTGGGCCATGTTGAACTTCTCATCCATGAACACTCCCAAGAGCTAGTCTTGATCCATTCTCTGCCCAGCCTGTATCTGTGCCTGGAACTGCCCCAACCTTGCCACTTGCCTTGCTGAACTTGATGAGTTTGCACAGACCCATCTTTTAAGCCTCTCAAAGTCTCTCTGGATGGTATTCTTTCCCTCTAGTGTGTAAATCTTCTCAGTTTCTGCTTTCTAATACAATCACGTACTAGCAACATAATTAGTAGTTACTTGACATTTTTCATCTGTTCTATTGGTCAAGCCAGCCTGTAAAGAATGAGCAGGAAAATGAAGTGTATTTAAGCACTGTTGAACGTCACAGTGCAGACACCCTAGTCTGGGTCAGAAAAGCAGCATAGTGCCCAGGCTGCGTAGTCCCTATTGCCCAGTTCAGCTCAGCTCTGGAATTTCTGCCTGTGCAGTCTAAGCAGCTGAGTGTAAACGATAGTATCTCAAATTTGGAATCACAACTTTGGTGGATGCACATCACCTGATATAAATTACCTTTCTCTGTGGTGATTTTTGCTTGTTTGCTTTTTTTCTTGTGGCTAAGTAATTTTTTCTTGGGTAAAACACCATATATTAACTTGGCATGCCTCAAATGAGAAAACAGAGGGGCTAGCTGTCTTTTGGTTTACTGCAAACGTTAGCAAAAATACTTAATTATGAAAGTTGCAGGAGTACAGCAGTATCAATTGGAACATATAAGCAAGTTAATTTTAAATGAATTTTATATTTTTGAGGATAGAGAGTTTATGAGGCTTTAGCTGATCACTGATGAATGTTCTCAGATGATAAAATTTCTGTTTCATTAGGAAGTATGACTTTATCATCTCTAATACAACCTTTGGAAAAAGAACTTTATATGGAATGGTTTTAAATAACAAATAGTATAAACTTTCTCTTTTTTAAGTCATAAGCTATACAAAAAAAAATTAGGATGACCTAAGTAAACTGAGTGACTTACAGATTACACATCTGTGAGATTCTTGCGATATAAAGAGGATATGGGCAGACTGAGCCTTTTTAGGCTTATTTCATATTTGGAAGAATTCAGTTGTGCATGTTTTAATACAGGGCAGGTGAAAGGAATGACTCATAAAAAAAGTCAGTTAGTACACTTAAACAGAGATTCTGAACTGTGAGGGTGGTGAGGTGCTGAAACAGGTTGCCCAGAAAAGTTGTGCATACCCCATCCCTGGAAGTGTTCAAGGGCAGGGTGGATGGGGCTCTGAGCAACCTGGTCAACTGAGAGGTGTCCCTTTCCAGGACAGGGGATTTGGGATTAGATGACTTTTAAGATCCCTTACAACCCAAGCCATTGTATAATTCTGTGATTTCTATCAACATAAATGTTTTTAAAATTCACATGGTCTCTAATTGATGAAAGTTAGTTTTACACAGGTGGCTCCAGGGAATAATGTTATACATATACATTCCATACCTTTATCCCATGTTGATAAGAGCAGACCACTCAAAGGACTTTGGAAAATTTCTTCATTTGAAAATTTTCATGTATCAATTCAGAATGGTACAATAGGGAATAATTCTTAACCCTAAAAAAAAAATCTGCTCATGGGGCTTGGGTCCCCCCACCCCTTTGTCTTCTGTCTTACAAGATTTCAGTGGAATCCAAGCTCTGTAATATAAATATTTCATATACAGTCTTCTCAGAAAGCATCTAGATCTTTAATGATGACTTTGTAGAAGTAGATGGAAGAAGAACTAATACAGTAGTTGCTAAATACAGACTGAGCTCTATAAAACAATTATAGGGTAAAAATGTTGAAAACCATTGAAAGTTGAAATGTGACTTAAGCTTGTGCTATTCATAACTAACACGGTTTTTCTTCATAATTTCTACTTAGTAACAGAAAGTTGGACCTAAATTTATAGGCAAGTTTGCCATTTTCAGGTATAGAATGAATGAATTTTCAGGATCATGTGGAAGTTCTACAGGGCCAATTTTTTAAACTCCTTTAGTTATCAGTGTAAAACAAATTTTAAAAATTTCTGTTTGAGGCACCTTTGTTTAGTGAGTAGACCTTCAGCTGACTTAAGATAGTTATATAGGCATGTTCTGAATGTTAAGTTGTAGGATTATAAAGTTTGAAGCAAATAAAACAACTTGAGAAGGACTTGAGCCTCTGACTTGCAATGCATCAAATGCAGTGTGCACATCCCAGTGCGTCAGCTGAGAGACTAACAAAAGCGACAGAACTGATTGCAGGCTGAAAGCAGAAAGGCTTCTTTAGGTGTGAAATACTGTAATAGATACAGCTTTGCAATTGGTTGGGTTAGCACTGCTGCTTTTCAAGTTAAGAATATAAATTCATGGGGGCAGTACATCTCTAATTAGTATTACCAGGAGTGGTAGTGCTCTTATCTGATACCTCTATTCTGTGTGGGAGTGGAGTCCAGAAGATTGAATCATGTAATTATTCTACTTATAAAAGAACAAATGTTGTGTTACCCAGCTGCCATCCCTTTTATTATACTTTTGGGATTTTTTGTCACTGAAGAGGAATTCTTCAATAATTTAAACAGAGAAACAACAATGAATTGTTGAATTTCTTTTTGTACTTGTGTATTTATTCTACTTTCATCACTTTATCACCTTCTTTGATTTCTAGCTTTTCATTAGTTACCATATTCTAATACAATTTTTATAACTCTAATATAATCTTTTTGATGTAAGGCTTAACAATATATTCAGAACAGACTAAGGGGTTTTTTTGTTCCTTGCTAGATATATTTGTTTGTTTATTTTGAAAGAAAGCAAAAGAAAGTATATCAAACATTGTTTTTATTTTGCTTTTTAAAGCTATGGTAAACATGAAGTGCACAGAAAATGATTGATGTTTTAAGTAGCAATGTTTATGATTGAGAAGTAAATTCTGTTTGGTATCTCACTATCACTGAACTCTTCTATAGTAATGCTAATGAATAAATATGAAACCATTTGTAACTGTCTAGAAGGCTCCACTCTATCCCAGTGGACAGTGACATAGCACCAGCTATTCATATCCCAGGTCTGCTATAATTTAATCAACGCCATGCAGCTCTCTCCCTAGGGGAAAAAAAGCAAAAAAAGGAAAAAAAAAGTATCCACCTAGTAGAAAACAATCTAGAATGAAATGCTGCTGTGAAATCCTTTAACCTGCCAGCTAATCTGATCTTATTATCTGTACAGTTTTCCTGATGATTAAATCAGGTTCATATTTTCACTACTTGTTTAAAAGGAATTCCAGCACCTTGTTCCCAGTTTATTTTAAAAGTGCATAAAGCATTTGAATTAGGACAGAAGTGAACAAATCTTTTCCTCGAGCACTGTGGAACATTTTTGTCACAAGACTAAAGCACATCTCTTCAAAGGCTTATTTTTGAGCATGAAGTAGGAATTTCTGCCCCAGGAAATCAAGGATCATCAGAATTCTTCTCCTGTTGTAAATTACACTTTTCAGCTTTGCTTTCCTCTAATGTAATCACCCCTAGAGAACCTAAATACGGACAGATTAATTAAGCCCAGCAACTAAACAAAGAAATCCCTATATCTTATTGCCAACAAAAGTTAATTGTTAGGCAGAATTTACAGGTTGCCCCATGAGAGGGAAATGAAAGAAAAGAGGAAGAACATGTGGCAGATAATTGTCAAAGAGCTTAACCTCTGCTGATATGGGGCTCAGATACTTGTGCTGCCGGTTGTGGGGAGGTCTCAGTAGAGCTCACATAGAGTGATGCACTCCTGGAACTGGCTTTCCTGGGGAAGGTGGTAGAGACATACTTTGGAAGTCAGAGTTTGTTCTTAAGATGTTTATTGTAATGCTTTAGATTTAGAAGGAGTTTTGGTGGATAGGTAGAAACAGGAATGGATGACATGGAAAGAATTGTTTGAGAGATTGATTAATCCTCTCATCAGAGTGATTTCTCCAGTGGACAGCCTAATGTGCTTTGTTACAGAGAACTTACTACAGATTATACAGCTATATACCTATCAAATCCAGTGATTTCTGTCCCAGATTGCTTTGTTCTGTATAGTAAAGAATATCAGTCATAAGCCTTAGTGATCCAACCTTCTTTTAAGGTTTTTAATATTAATAGCATATTTTTTAAAATTCACAAATTTCAAAATACAACTGTCTAGAAATCTTTCTGTCTGAACAGTTTATTTTCTACATTTTGGTGGTGTCACTTTTTTTCTCCCCCCCTATTTTTTTCCCTCTCTCCCAGTTTCAGTACAATGTGATCATTTAGTCATAAAAAAAAAGTACCAAATTTTAATGACCCTACGGAAAAATTGCTTGTTTAGTCATCGGTGTAAAATAAAAAGGATGAGTAACTCCTCAAATTTTCAAATTATGTACTATTTCTCTCATAAGCATAAATTAAATTCCAGTCAGAAAAGGTGTCAATTTATTTTTACTTTATTCAGTTATACTATTTAAAGCAAGAAAAAAGCCTCTCTGAACTCATGATGCATCAGCATATATATTTTGTGCTATTTCCTTGTCCCAGATTCATGTTAGGTTTAGTTTATTTCAATATTTCTTTCAGTGAAGAAATCACTGAGAAATTTGAATGTAGTTCTTCTGACTTGGTAAGTAGTTACTGTAGCAACTTAGAAATAGCAAGCCTAGGAGTTGGAAAGTTTAAGATCTATCAGAATTGCTTTTAAAGAAATCATATGATGAAGTTAAGGTACAGGAAGGGTGTCATGGTTTTGTCTAGGATAGTGTTAGTTTTCTTCTTAGCAGCCGGTACAGTACTGTGTTTTGGATTTAGTATGAGAATTATGCTGATAACATACTGTTTAGTTGTTGCTAAGTAGTGCTTACCCTAAGTCAAGGACTCTTCAGTTTCCCATGCTCTGCCAGTGAGGATCTGCACAAGAATCAGGGAGAGAGCATACTCAGGGCAACTGGCCAAAGAGATATTCCATACAATGGAATGTCTTGCTCTGTTATAAACTGGGAGAAACTGGCTGATCACTGCTCAGGGATGGGCTGGCCAGGGGAGGCTGATCACTGCTAAGGTGAGCAATTGTATTGTGTATCACTTGTTTTTCTTGGATTTTATCCACTCTCTCCTTCCAGTATCTCCCTTTTCATTATCATTATTGTTCTTAACAACTTTGTTTCAATTATTAAACTACTCGTATCTCAATCCATGAGGTTTACTTCCCCCCCCCCCCCCCGAAATCTCCAACCCATCCCACTGGGGTACGGGAGAAGTGATTGAGAGGCTGCATGGTACTTGCTTGCCAGCTGGGGCTAAACCGTAACAGAGTAAAGCAAAAATTACAATAAAAAATGTATGTCTTTATCTTAAATGTAAGTAACTATATTCAGTGATGTTGCTGTCTTGCATTCTGAGCAGCTTTTATTGAAGCTCAGCTTTTGTTGCTAATATTTTTCACTGTCATGAGCTGTAGTATTAGTGAAATATTTTCTCAAAGATTCAAGTATTTTACTTATCATACCGCAATGTGGTTTGTGTTGCATGTGTTCCCAGTGTTTACTGATATATTCCTTATAGATAATTCGAGGAAGTGAATTTGAATAATTGCTTCTCTGAGGAATACAGTCCATATCTTTGTATTAAAATTTAAATAGCTGTTTTTACATGTCCCAGACTAGTACACTTGGGAATAGTCAGGAAAACAAGTGTACTTTTGAGCTGTACTGGTCACTCCTTTAAAGGGAGAGACTTTCAGCTTGATAAGCAAATTGTCACTAATTTCAGTGTATCAATGTTTATATTTCAGAGTTATGTTAATTTACATCAGTAAGCATCCTTTGCTAAACTGAAAAAAAATTGTACTATTAAAACTACTTTATGCTAAATATGATGCAAAACAAGGGAAATTGTTATGTAAAATACACAAATTATATAGGAAAAAGCAGTGTTGTTTTGTTATGGGGCCTCATTTTTTTCATCCATGCCATTAATCTAGCAGCAATTATAATTAATTACACTACTTCTGTATTTGAGAGTAAAAAAACCAGAGTAGTGATTAGCAGATCCTTTAGGTTTCTTGCCCATCAAACTCTTCATTGCTAAACTTTCAGCTATGCAAATTTTGAGTCTGTCATTGCAGACATTGTTCTCTACAAAGTATAAAATGAATTGCGGGAACACCTAAATATGTCTTGTATATCTGTACATAATGCCTGCATTTCCAAGAAATTAGAGATTACTAACATGTCTTTGTGGGGAGAACAGAGAAAAGTGTTTCAGGCACATGTGGAAGCATGTGTTATCTGAATGCAAAAATTCTCTTTTGGAAAATGTGGGATGTTACCTATGCTGAAATCACAGCATCTAGCGGACAAAGTTCTTGAAAGGCGTGATTGCTTCAGCCTCCACACCAATTAAGATATAAAATATTCTGTGTTATTTAATCCTGTTGTTCAGGCAAAAATCACTGGTCAGTCCTGTTGGACTCCCTCTTGGAAGGAAACTTGCTATAGCTGCAGCAGTGAGGATAGACCTCAGAAGAAGTTCTTCTTGCTTTCAGTAGGGAACAGAGGGAGTTGAGTTGGGTTTGGTGGGCTTGATTGAGAAGCTGGATGTCTTTCCACGGGCCAAAGTTTGAAGCTGAAACTGCTGGTGTTGATTAGTTTTGTGGGACTGATGTTAATTCTTTTTCCCCACCGTCGTCTCCAAAAATTCATCTTTCCTTGCAGTGAGGACTGTACTAGGTGGAATGAGATGATTTGAATGGTTAGATTGGCATTTAGGGGATGTGCCTCTATATATTTTTCTCCACTACATAATTCTTTCTCTTCTCTCCTCAACCTGACTTCTGCAGAGCAGCTGAGTATTTTGGTGGCGTAGGGAATTCCAGGAAATCTGTTTGTTAGTAGTGTTGGCTGAGTGCTAAATAATTTGATTTTTATAGTTTTTAACAAAGCTTTGCTTCCTAGTTTGGATATGTGGCCTGGTAGGAATCCTGACAGAACACGTAATAAACTCTCAAATCCTCAAAGGGAAACATATTATAAAAAGGAGACTTGAATTCTAAGATGACTTATAGTCAGTAGATAGAGGAGAAAGTTTTGTTTGTTTTTGTTTGTTTGTTTTTGTGATAAAATGAATAATTTATTAAGGTAGTGTTTCTAATTTCTCTTATTTTTAAGGCCTGCTTTGTGTCTGGTTTAGAGGGCTGTGAATCTTGCCTAAGGGTAATACTAGCAAAATGTATGCACAGATCTGAGTTTTCCATAGGTCAAGTTTCCAGATCAGTTTTTCCATAGGTCAAACTCTTAGAGGATGGCTGAAAAGCTCCCTACCTGACATCCTATGTATTTTATCTGTATGTGATATTGTGTTCTTCAGAGTAATTTATCTCTGTCAAATCACTGTGTGTGTCTTGTTTAGAGCTGATGATCTTTATTTTGCCTGCCAGCAGGCACATTTGATTATTCTTGTAGTTAAACATTCTGGATTTTTCTATGTGATAGTATCATCCCTGTTACTACTGTCTTCTTCATGTACTTATGTATAGATTTCTCACTGCTTGACCTTCCTGGAGTACCTAAGAGCACTAAAATAAAGTGTAAAGGAATGCAGTTATGTTAAACACTACTGGAAAAAGTTATATAAATTAATATTTTCTTTGACAGAAGTTAGGATATTTGTATTGTATATAGGTGGTCTTCCATCATTTACCACTGTTATAATGGTAAACATCATATAACACAAATATGTATTGATGGCTTTTGTCCTCATCATCTATACACTGTTCTTGATTTCTTATAACTAAAATATTGTATAGATAAAATTGGAAGGTGTCTCTGTAAAAGGTTTAATTGTGAAAAACTAAAGGATGCAGGAATTTATTCTTATTTGGGACTCTGCTTCAGCAGAACTTAACAAGAAACTGCAAAAGGAAGCCTCTATAGGTTTCTTTTGCTGAGACCTTCCCCATTATGTTTCTGTGTATTCCTGCATCACACACATGGAGGTGGTGTGCAGGACCTGGCTGCAGGCCAAACACCAGCTAGCCATCCCCAGAGGACTGCCTACCTCCCCATTCCTATTCCCAAATATATCTGGCAAATTAGCTCCACTACATCCCCCACAATATTCCATTTCAAAGGACAGAAACTGTATTTGGAGTTTTCCAACAAAAAAATGTAGCCTTAAATTCTATCATCTATTACGTGCTAACTACTGTCTTACACACAAACTACACCTTCTGTCCTGTGGGCTGCTATGCCCATGCTAAATTTTTTCCATTGCTGCCATCTCATTCAGGTCACATACCTTTTCTTGGCAACAGTAGTTTTAGGCAGTAGTGCTTGGCTTTTACTCATAATGTAGTTAAGGAAAATGTAGTTAAGGAAACAAATAGTAAAACTGGATGAAATTGTGGTGGAAAACTTTGGTTATATTAAATCAATCATGCAAATAAAAAAAAAATCAGTAAAATCTAGTCAGTTGTCAAGAATATAAGAAAAATATACCTCTTTGAAGAAATAAAACTGTCTTCAATACAATCTAATCAACTGCCAGAATGAAACATCTCTGATTTGATTAAAATGGCCCCATTGACCATAGTTATTTTTTCTGATTATGAATATGAGGATTGATGTTCACAATATAGAATGATAGCTTTCCTTACTGAATATCACTTTTAGCTTTTGTAGTTGCTGACCTTATCCTGGTACTGATGTTGATTCACTGATGTTTAAGGGCTGATGTGCCTTGCACTTGGCCAACATTATGCCCATTAATGTTTCTTTTTTTCATCCTAATTTCCATGCTACTATTAGATTTTGTTATTTATTCAGTCAGTGTTTCCACATCTTCCAACTATCGTTTGTTCTAACTTGAGGAGATGAAGAGCATAGGAATGTCTTCTGATACAAATTTTTAAACGACAAAGCCGTTGTTAGTGTATATAGATAGCCTTACTTGCTTATACTATGGTCCATGCATTCAAATCATTCACCAGGAAGGGCCTGAGAGCAATGAAAGCATGCTCTGGGACAAAGGAATCTTCCTGCAGCAATTTCTTTGTCCAGGAATGATATTTGTAGGTGTAAGAGAGAACAAAAAAGAAAAAAGGTCTTGTCTGATTGGATTATTCTTATGTTTCTGTTTCTAGCTTTTTTTCCCTTTCTCCCCCCTCATGACATCTCGGTGCTTTTTTATTCTTTTTCAGCAACCACCATCTTCCTCCTTAGCATTCTTTCCATTACTGTGTTAGTCTTTTCTGGTCTGAATTTTTTCTTTGCTCTTTTTGTATTGGGACCCTTATAATTGATACATTGTTAGGCATATGAAGAGGTTCCACTTACAGTCTAAAATTAGCTTTCTAGTCTAAACTTGTCTTCTAGGCAACCTCTATGATCAATGAAAGATAGATATCACAGGAAGGCAATTCACCACATGTCAAGATTATGTTGAAACTGGAGGGATTAATTGCTGTCTGGGCCACCTGTCTCTTCTGATTATTAGAGGTAGTGCCCAAGATGACAGTCTCAAATGATGTACCTGACTTTCAGATGGCTAAAGTTAGATGAAAAGTAGCCTGCCTGTTGTTCCAGGAGTGGTGTTGGTAATGCATTGTTTTTGTAAGGTCTGTCCTACAGAGATAGAAACTACATGAAATGGGAATGAGAAGATACCCACAGTTTGATCTTTTTTTCCCCTGAACTGATTTGCAATGGTACAAGCAGTTATACTAGATTTTTCACTAGTGACCAGCAATGTTGTGGTGTTCTCACCAAACTGCAGAACCTATTTAATTTCATGGAGAATTAGAAGCTTCAGAGCACTTCTGACAAGACCATACAGTGCTGTAGTGCAACATAATTGGGTACAAACCCAGTTATAGCAATCCAATTTTAAAATCAAAAGGAACTATAAGTTTACTGATAGATAGTATCCAGTATTGCAGTGGTTGTTACTAAATCAGAAATGTCCCCACACAATATGCCCAGATGCATTTAGTCAGAAACAAGTGTTAATTTTTGATTACCAGTGCTGCACATAAGCATTTGCAATTAAAAAAAGTAAAATTTGGAAATACATACAAAACTATTTGTGGACAAATGCCATATGGAAGGATTTTGAGCAAAGCTATGTATCAGAAAGTATGTATCAGTGACAATTATTCCCATAGGAAAACTGGTATTTATTCTTATAATATTTGATCTCTTCACAGTCTTGTAACGTGCCACTGAACCAACACATTTGGAACAGTCCATAGAAAGAAATCTTCATCCACATAGACTGATACCATCTCTGTACTTCCCAGACACTGTGAACTGAAGCTAAAAATCTTTATGGAGTTTATATCACCTGGGTCAAAGGGAATATTCTTCTGATATATAACGAGGACCCTTACTGCCGGTATGACGAGCCAGGAGAAGTGGGTTAACCTTAGCCCTGGAGAATTCTCTCAACTTCAAAAATATGCAGAATGTAAGTAATTTTTAAAATATTTTGGTTTCTGACTAATTAAAAATTAGGAATATTTTGAATGAAGAATATAAAATTGTTATATTATTGATATTATTCACTGTCAAGAGGTTAAATTATGGTTTATGTTTAATTTTTTAATCCAAAAGGTGTGTTCTTTAGAAGGAAAGAACAAAATCTGTTGGGCTCTGTAACATTTTTTCTGCACAATTTTTTTCCTCTATGATACCATGCAGACTGACTTTGGGTTATATGACTGTATTTGGAGAACATATTTTTAAGGCTTTGTCTTAATTTATCTTAATTTACCTCAATTTGCCGTAACAATTTGTAGGCCACTAGAGTGGGGTTTATAGTTGAAAAGAAGTCGTAGAAGAAGCATGGAGATTCCAGGAGAAATACATCTAGGTGTCCAATATGAGGATATTTCTAATACTATAAGCAATGTGAAGGAGTTGTCGTGTAAAAGAACACGAAACAAAAATCTCTCTTAGCTGAAGATCCATTTAGTTATTGCTCAGGCATTGCTTAGATCAATTTAGTTATTGCTCAGGCAGAACTTCCTTTCAGTTTCTTGAGCAACTTAAATGGCTCAGAATTATGTGCTTGGAGAGCAGATACTGAACGTGAAAGGCAGATTTAGGAGATGGTTCATGAACCCTGATAAGAAATGAACTGAAAAGGTTGAAGATCATTTAGGCAGTTCTCCTATATGGCAAATAATCTAAATTTCTGTTTTTAAAAACAGAGGACATCTCATATGATTCATGAATGTTGTTGATTTATTACTAAGGGAAACATATGCTGATAAGGTAAAATGAAGACGGGTGATTGCATTGGTTTTTTTTGCACCTATGACATCACAGCATATTCTTTATAGTATTTCAGTGTAGTCATCTAAGAGAATAATCATGAAATGATTGTTAGAATTAATAATGGGATTATTACTGAATAGTACATTCTACTGGATTGAGATTCATAATATTTTCTTGTTATCAAGTTAAACCATGAATTATAATTTATATAATGCAATGTCACTGAACAACAACAAAAAAAGAATCAGGTAGAAATATTTAAATTATGCTTTCTCAAACAAGTATATTTGAGTCTCACATTTTTCTACAGCACTTGCTGTACAGTTTGAAATATTCTATTTTTTAAAAAGTTTCCTCCCTGTGTCATGTTCTCATCTCAAAGGAGAAGATAAAGAGTTGAAAGAAATTTGCATCATGTATTGCTTTAAATCCTTAATGATGTTACTGGGCAAAGAGCTATTTTGTTTCTCATTTCATAGTGAAATATAAAACATTGTATTGTCTGGTATTTAATCACTTAGGACTTTCTATTTAAAAGAAGGTCTTAAGAATCTGGTGCTCTCTACAACTTCCTGAAAGGAGGTTATAGCCAAGTGGCTCCCAGGCAGCCAGCAACAGGAAGAGAGGACATGGCCTCAAGCTGTACCAGGGGAGTTTCAAGTTGGTACAGATTTTCTTTGGATTTTCTTCATAGAAAGGGTTGTTAAACATTGGAACAGACTGCCCAAGGAGATAGTGGAATCACCATCCCTGGAGGTGTTCAAGGAATGACTAAATGTGGCACTTAGTGGTCTAGTTGACAAAGTGGTGATTGGTCAAAGGTGGAACTCGGTGATGTTGGAGATCTTTTCCAACCTAAATGATTCTGTAATTCTGTGATATGTTGTTCTGTACTACTCCCAACAGGAGCCTGAATTATAATGGCATTACAGAGAAACAATATAAATAGTTTCATTGTGATTATTATCTGTATGTTAAATTGGATTAGTTTGGACAAGTTTGTTTTTTTTTTAATCCCTTTTATTAAATTAATTTTGTATCTTCTTTTTATTAAATGAATTTTTATGGCTGTTGTAGTCCAAATTATATGCTAAGGGAAATTTACAGGATGCTGCTCCAAAAGCAAGTGAGGAAATATTGAAGGGATTGGAAACAATTAAAGCAAAACCATTTCATGAGTCGACTAGGCATTTAAAAAGAAAAAAAAAAAAAAAAGGCAGCACTGCCCTTCCCTCAGTAGGCAGAGAAAAAGACCTCTGAGCTCTGGCAGCATGTGCACTCTGGGGAAATAGCTTGGTTTTGTGTTGTCCTTGTGAGTTTGTCAACAAAATGTGCCCTGAGGAAGAAACCTGAAAAAACCTTTGCAAAACTTTTGGCAGTGATTTTTTCCCAGGCTGGTGGAGTAGAGCTTGGGCAGACTGTCACAGCCTGAAGATAGAAATAGATGCTGAGTGCTACTGAAATGACTGTGAGAACAGAAACAACATCAGCAGCTGCAGCATCTTTTGATGTAGTATCAATAGCTACTGCAAGAACTAAACAGTGTAACAATTTTATAGGGGAACAGGAAAGAGGAAGTTGTGAAAAGATCACTGAAGAAAAATGAGAAGGTCAGCAGAAGTTTTGGTTCAAAATAAGGTTGCCAGAGACTCTTGAGTGGTTTGGTTCTGTGGTCCTCACAGATGGAAAATATTTTCTTTTACAATGGGTATAAATGATAACCTGGGGGGAACTTCATGTATGTTGCAGTGGGCCATTACACAATCCCTCAGAGTGTCCCAGGCTTCTAGTGCCACATGAAATTGTGCTAATTCTAATGAGGGAATGGACCTCATCAAATACAGATTGCCAAAACCAGCTATTCTTGACTGTATGGATAGTGGAGAGAGAAAATTGATGGTGATTACTGAGAATAATTTTACCCCAAGTATTGGATTTTAGGATTATGGTGTTTCTGCTTCTGTTAGTAAAGGTGGAGGAAATTAGGTTCTCAAAAAGTTGTGTCAGAATCTGTCAGACTGGCTGAAAGGTGGAGTCTGCCTGTGCAATATCCCATGCACTTGGGTGAACTTAATGGAGAAGGATACTGGGTCTACTCTTTGCATGCAAGATGGCGATAGAGCAGCCAGAAAAAGGGAGCAGTTGATAATTCATGGCATCTGAATCCTGAGAGGTGAACTATGAACTATGCTTATTGATATAACACTGTAAATTTTTTCTTCAGATATGTGAATTTAAATCCCTTGTGCACATTCCTCTGTTATATCAATTTAGAGAAAATGGGATAGAAACATCATATATGATATACTTAGGTTCTGGTCAGATTTACCCTTAAAAAAGCTTAAACTCAGTCCAAAGGAAGGCTGCTGGATACAGTCTGCACTAATGAGGATATTAGAGCCAACTTTGACTCATGTTAGACTGAAATCCAGGATAGAAAAGACACAAAGCTGTGAATTTATTTTTCATTTAAGCAATCATAGTTGAGACTTGGTCTCTGAAGATCATATCATAGATGAAGTTGTTGTGGGAGATTGAGAGCTGGGCACCAATATCAGCTCCAGAAGTATTAGTGGATCTCTTTCCTTTTCTGTAATGAGGGTTTCTGTGTTAGGTCTTGAAGAGAATGTAAGATAAGATGATGAGCTGAGCATTTCTGAAGGAAAAAAGCTGCTAAACAATCAGTAATACAGAATGACCTAGAGCTCTGTGGTGGGCTTTCTTATGAGGTAAAAGGCTTAGTGTTTCTGCCTTGATATGTGCCTTTCAGTGATTAGCAGTTGCCTTTTTACCCAAAGAGAAGCCAGTCAATCCTCCAGCTAACCTGTCTAGGGTAAACAGTATCATATTGCCTCTGTACACAACTGTGAGTAAAGAGAAACCTTTTTATGTCGATCAGGTGGGATACTCATGCCATGCAGAGTATGCAGAACTTGTTTCCTTCTTCCATGCTTATACTGAAAAAGGGCATACAACTTGTTTAAGGTATAATAAACTATTTAGGGAAAGCAATAATGTAGAAGAGAGTTCTGAACTCCTTACTTTGTTTAAAAGGTCTATGAAATTATTCCTGAGTTACTTAAATGCATTTTCCTTCATCATGCAATAAAGTACTTTTTGTCCCTTTCAGGCTACAATATATTCTAATTTGATACATTCTTTTAGGAACTATTGAGTTTCATAGAACTTTATTTGAATTGTACATAGTAGTGTCAAAAAGTGAAGTCACAAAGTGACTTTTGGAGTATCTTATTTATCTTACTACAGTATTATGTTCCTGCCTTAGTTAATTACAGGGATCCTCTTCTGTGTTCTGACTGCAAGAAACTTCATAGGTCAGCTGCAGGGAGACAAGTTTTAAGAGCAGAAAATAGTGAATTTATATTTGTTTGCTACTATCAGCTACCAGAATTGGGACACATCTGCTGTTTATAAGATCCCTCAGAATCATAGAATTGTAAAGCTTGGAAAAGACCCCGTTCCTCTTCAGAACAGAAGATTCTTTCAGAAATATCTGACTTATTAAGGAGTTCTGATTTAAAGGGGTTGTGCTGTTGACTGAAGATGCTAACAAGAGGTCATATATAACAACATGAAGAGACTCAGTCTATTTAGTAAAAGCAGACAATGTAATAGGCCCTTAGAGTAAACTTGTAATGCAAAATTTTTAAAGATGTTGACAAGTTGGTCCAGTGTTGAATCAGTTCAATGAAGCACTAGCTGTTTTTTAGCTTCAATTTCTGTCCTAAAGAGCTACCTCTGGTTCCTGAATATTTGATTGCCAGGGTCAAAAACATGATGGCTCAGAAAGCTGTAACTTTTATTTAGAGGTAACAAAAGTATTATGAAGCAAATGGTCTCAGCTGTGCTAGTGCTGACACACTTTATTTGTCCATTTTAGGAAAGCTAGTGGAAGTGTCAAAGTTTTCTACCTATTTAGAAAGAAATGTCAGAAGAACTGAAAAAGGAAAAAAAATTGATTCAGCCTGTTCAATAGTACCAAATTGCATTGATCCCAGAATCCAGAGAGATAATACTGTTAAGAAAAAGGCTGTTATTACAGCCCTATCATTTGAGCAGAGAGAGGCATTGGAAATGCTTGCTGTGTGATGAAGATACTGTGTTATCATCAAGAGCATTTGGTGGCCTCACTACAAGATGACAATTTACCTGCAAGCATCTTGTACATCTGCTTCATCTGGGACAATGTGGAAAAGATAGCAATCACTGGAGAAGACTCCAAGATTTGCCTGGTCTTGCTGAGCAATGAAACATGGTAGTTCAATACAGATTGTGATGAGACTGGGTAGTGTTAGACCCTTATTTTCATATTATTATTTTCTAAGTTACTGTGTTTCCACTGAGGGCATAGTGGGTGTTTTTGTACCCGGGAAGGATTAAGTTAGTCAGAGCTCTAGCACTGCCGATAGTATCAGAGTTTGTGTTAACACTTATACACATAGATAGATCCATAATAGAAGGAAATTATGATAAAGTCTCTATGGGAAAAGTTAATTACTATGAATTTCCGTTTTAAAGGATATCGTTGCAAGAAGGAAATACAAAGAGGTCTTACAAAGTCCAAAACAGAAACATTAGTTCACAGAACCACAGAATGGGTAAGGTTGGAAAGGGTCTACAGTGGGTCATTTGGTTCAGCCTCTCTGCTCAAGCAGGGTCATCCTAAAGCACATTGCTTGGAATTGTATTCAGTCTGTTCTTGAATATCTTCAGTGAGGGCAATTCCACAACCTCTCTGGGCAATATGTTTCTGTGTGTGGTCACCTGCACAGTAAAGAAGCTCTTCCTCACATTTAAGTGGAACTTCCTAGTTAGATGCACCAGTCTCTTCCCATTGCCTCTTGTTCTATTGCTTGGCACCACCGAGAAGAGCCTGGCTTCATCCTCTTGATACCTTCCCTTTAGATGCTTACACACATTGATGAGGTTCCCTGTCAGTCATCTCTTCTTGAGCTGAACAGGCCCAGTTCCCTCAGCCTGTTCTCATAAGAGACACATTCTCAAGTTTCTGTGGCTGAGGAATTCATGGTGTGCTGTAGCTGGTAGCTGGTCTTTGAATTCTGAAAGGTAAATGGTGTCATCTTACCTTGCTTTCTGTTTCCTAGGTCAAAAATAATGATTTCTTTCTAAAATTGAACCTGCACAAATACAAGCTGTCAGTCATTAACACCTGGTATTGCAGCATCAGCTGTTACTGGTGCTGAACAAATATTGTGGCTAGTAAAAATGTGACATATGACCATCAAATTACCGAATGTGTAATTTGATGTACACCGTAAAATGTACACTGTAAAATGTATAAACATTGATTATGCCTTTGTTATATTTCCTGTGTTTCTATATAACTTCCATATTTGTTTTCTGTTATTGTTTGGTTGTTTCTATGGACATTTGCATGTAAATAGTAATAAGGTTTTTTTTCTTAAGAGTTCATCTGTTCCTGTTGCTTATTCTTGTTTGGGGGATAATTCAATTGGTTGCTGTGGAAATGAGCCTGATGTCACAAACAGAGAATTACAGTTCACCAAGCCTTGAAGAAACAAAATGAAGAGAGAATGGACTAATTGGGGAGCCACGTGACTGTAGCAGAATATCAACTCCCATTAAAAGCATGTATTTTTAGTCTTTCTGTTTCCATAGAAGAGCTGGAAAGTGTAATTCAAGTGGTGACAATTCATGACTCATCAGACAAACTGAAAAAAAAACCACCCACTTCTGAGAGAAAGGATGATCCTACTTCACTTCTATGGGATTTAAACTCAATGAACAAGCAGCCTATGGTAGGTCCCCTCAGGCCAGCAAAGCTTCATATGTGTGAAAAGAGAAGGGGAAAGCTGCTTGTCCAACTCATCTACTGAAAAAATACACTTTGCTATCAGTGTTACTGCTTATGCTGTTCTGCCTCTCCTGGCTTTTTGAAGAAAGAAGAGCCAAAGCTGCCTTCTGTGTTCCTCTTGAGAACAGAAAATAGGTTGCTCTGGATGGCTCAGATCAAGAATCGGAGGCATCTGTTTAAAGAAAAGTGGGCTTAGGGCTGCCTGATAGTGTCAGAAGGCACTTTCTGCCATTAGTTGCGGTTGAAGGGCTCTGGATTGCATTCCTCTCTGTTGTTTTTTGCCAATTAAAATAAGCAAAAATTTAAAATGTGCTCATAATTGCATACGATTTCATTGTGTTTTTAGGCACTAAAAATACATTGCATTTTGTGTGGCTCTGCAAGATTTTTAGTGAATGCTGTGGAGTGTCTCTCCACAGTTTTGTTGGCTGCATTGCAAAATTGAATGCCTTTTTGAGGACATTACTGATTGATAAAATTGTCTTGATAACTGTGAGATTTTGTATGGGTCATAGTTTCATCAAAAACAATGCAGAATATGTAGAAAAGAACTTGTGATTAAATTCCAGTATAACCATTTTCTGAAAATACAAATTCTTGATTTTATTTTAAATATAAAAAATTACAAATAATTTGTGTTATTGCAGGTGACCCTGCCTTGGCAAGAGGGTTAGATTAGATGATCTCCAGAGGTCCCTTCCACCCTAACAATTCTGTGATTCTTTTACTGAGATACTCAAATTAATTGTAGCAGTAATGATAGTGATAACGAGTTTGCTTTGAAGAATGTATTTCCTAGAATTAATTGGACCAGTAATAGATGTTTTCATTCATAAAGACATATGGAATACCTTTAGAATTCTTTGTTAACTGTTACTTCTTTGTTGTTGGTTTTGGTTTTTTTTTGGTGTGGTTTTTTTTTGTTTGTTTTTTTTTTTTTGTTGTTTGTTTGTTTTTCCTTTTTTTTGTTTTGTTTTGTTTTTTTTGTTTTTTTAAGAGGGTCATTTCTACTTTTAATATGATATCTATTTGAAATTCACTACAGAGATGGGACAGACTCCAGCATCCTTACCTGTATTAAAATAAAGACCTTGGCAGTCATTAGAGACGTGACTTCTTTGGAAAAAAAGCATAGGCTGTATATTGTTTAAGAGCCTATATATTGTAGCAGTTGAAATGAATGAAACTGAAGATTTTAGATGTTTGTGAGAGGAGGATGGGAAGATGGTTTATATACTAAGTATATGTCTGAGTTCTTTATTGAACAGAGGTACCTCAGTGCTGGCTATGCTTAAAGAGTTTGAGAAATTACTGAAATTGTACTAGAGATAATGAAAGCAGATTGAAGAGATGCAAAGAAAAAGAGTGAGGGACAAGATACGTATATTACTCTAGTTTTGAACTAAGGTTACAAATAGATGGTGACTGTACCCTTTTAGCAGCACAAATAAAGGAGAGTCAGAGTTCCTGGGTAAAAAAAATATGAAAGTCCTGAAAGGGAAAAAATATTAAAGTAAGTGAAAACTAAGCCATGGGAAAACAAAACAAAACAAATGGCTTCAAATAAAGGTGGAGCCTATAAACTTTTGTTAGACCGAAATTCATTAATCTGTGCTTTTTTTTTTACAACTCCTAGGTAGTGCTATGATTGATTTAAGGAAATTGAGAAGAACAAATTTTAGAAAAAGGTTATTAAAGCAAAATCAAAGTTAGCTTTTAGAGAGCCAGAGCTGCAGACAGGAACCAAAATAGAACCAGTACCTAAAGGTTAATTTTTGGAAATTCTGATTTGATGTTTAGTGCTTGGTTATGAAAAATAATAATTAAAAGTAATTGTGAGACTGATAGGAATGACCTGTAGCAGAAGGGAGTTCACATAGGACCTAAGTGGCTAGCCAAATTTTATCATGTAGCAATGATTTAAATTACTTTATGCTAGTTTGTCTTCTCTAGAGAGCCCTCTGGAAGTTTTTCTACAGATTCATTATTACTAAAATCTGTGAAGATGTATGCAAGCACTATTGTTTTTGATTCTAGAGAGTTCCTTCCAACTCATTATATTCTCTGATTCTATGATACTTATTTAGCAAATTTTGTGTCAGGGTGAATCAAAGCATATACTCAAACTGGAATTTGAAAAAAATCACTTACAATCCCTTTGGAAGTACTCTTAAACTAGAAAAAATTAGAAATGGCTATTCATTTATAATTGTTTTAGTAGATGAGAATTAGGAATTAAATAATACTTAGAGGAGTATTGACACATTTCATGTTTTAAGTATAGAACCATATTTTTATATTTTCAGACACAATGAACCTTGTCACATTGCTTGTCAAGTTCAAGCTCATTGTTTTATCTATGGTCTAATGTGATACCTTCAAGGAAGACCATGCTGTCTCCAAACAGTATGTGACATTTTGCTATAAATTTAAATGATCCATACTTTAGGAGAATTCTCAGATTTTATGGGATTCACAGAAAGAATGTTAATTAAGTTGTCCCAAATGGTGCGAAAGCACGTTCTGAAATATTTCCTAGTGCAACTATGTGTTTAAATTGGAGCATGCACTGAAGTTTTTCTGGATTAGGTTTCAAGATGGAAGTGCCGGAGTTAGCACTTCCTTCTAGTAGTGTTCTAGAGATGTAATGACTGACTATGTATGAGGACTACTAAACTGCTCTTCAAATTACAAACTCTTCCAAGCAGACTCTACTCTTAAAATAGTTTGCAGTGCTGTGTAAACATTGGAGCTTAAAGTTATCCAGTCTCATATTTTTAAAAATAACCATGGGTAAACCTAAGTTTACTTTGAATTTCCTAGTTTTCTTACCATTAACATATTTCAGAAAAAACTGAGTTCCTTTCCAACTCCTACGCCCCCTTTTTTTTTTTTTTTTCTAAGTCTCCATTTTGTTACCTGTGTAGCATCTTTGGTTGGCTAAACACTCTCCTCTCCAAGAACCAAGGGAAAATCACCCCAAAAAATCCAGTCATCTCTACAGCTTAGTATCCTTTCCCGGGGAGGCATGCATCTGAAAAGTTTTCGAAGGGTTCCAGGCACAAATATGTTGATCTTTATTCAGGGTCTATCCTGACAGAAAAAGCAATACTAAATTTTAGATAATTATGCACAACGGTTTATAGTCACATCTCCATTTAGTTATGTTTGTGGAAACTAATATCCTGAAAGATGTTATTTAAGGAAAGAAATGATATAATTTTCTTGGATAGGAATGCCCACCTGATATATTGTATGTACAGAAAGTTATTCTATCCCGTGCAAAAAGAACTTGTCATGTCCTGATTTTCCCCTCAGGAGTTATGACACCCGGGGATATATGTACATGTTCAGAGGTGATGATTAAGGCAAACTTTTAGGGTTTTTAATTTTGATTAGTCCTGTATAGGGCAGAAGATAAGTTTTTGTAAGTTCTTCTCTTATTCAGACCACTAATATTTTGAACAGTGTCTCTCCTAGCATTCTAGTGTGTTTTTTTTTTTAGACCAAGCTTTTTACAGACCCCATAATCTTACCACTGTCTTTCAAAAATAAAGAATAATAATAAGAAAAAAAAACCCCAACACATACCACAGTTGTCAAATAGTTTTAGCTTGGAAGAGTTCATCATCTGCTTTGCTTTAAAGATTGTGAAGCATCTCTGGGGATTTGATTTCTGCATTGTTTTCCTAAATGCCTGCTTTTATCGGTTCAGTTTTTTTTCTTAAGCACTGTCTCAGTGCCCTATTCTGTTTTTGAAAGTGAATTCTACATCATTTTTTTTTGTCCTTTTGCGAAAGGGATAAAAATGCTTCCCATTTCTCCCACCTGTTCAGTTATTACAAACCAGTAATAATTACTGTGCAAAAATGAAACAGATGGAAGAAATGGGAAACATTTTCATCCCTTTCACAAAAGAAGGAGAACATAGTCCTTTATCATAGCAGATTTTTATTATTTTCACTATATATTTTTTCGTAATCAGTTTTTAGTGTTAATAGTTACACAGAATATCAGTTTTGTCTTAATCTTTCATGAAAGAACACTTCACTAGGAGACACTCCCACTTTTATTCATAGAATCATAGAATAGATTGGGTTGGAAAAGACCTCCAAGATCATCAAGTCCAACGCCTGATCCAACTCCAATTACTATATCATGGCACTAAGGGCCACATCCAATCTCTTTTTAAAAACCTCCAGGGATAGTGAATCCACCACCTCTCTGGGTAGGCCGTTCAAATGCCCAAATGTATTGATACAGACTTTCAATTTAGTGTAAGTAATAGCCTTCCATATAATTCTGAAAAACAAATTTCTTTGCATAGATATTCTGGAGTTGTTTGTTTTCTCCCCCATTTAACATATTTAGTCTTAGATTCAAGTCTAGCAGCTAATGCTGCATAACTTCAGTGACTGATGGAGCTTTGTAAAAGTTGCCAAAAGCTGGCCAGCCCTTGCCAAATGACCATAAGTAGATAGCTTTGGAGGTTGCAGATCTGAGATTTTTCAAACTGTTTTTTTCGGTTTGCATCCAGTTGCACTTTGAAATTTTATGCAGTAACGCTGTTGAATTAGTAGTTCATGTTCTGCTATGTTCCCACTTGCAGGTCTGGAAATTCAAATAGCATCTTTAAACTTCCAAATATTCTTTAGCAGTCTTCCTTTGGAGTCCTGAAAAAAACCTGAGAAAATCAAATTTAAATCTTCCTGACCACAAAAATTACACTTTGTTTAGCAGTGTTAATTTGCGCAGGGTATACATCGCTGTTTTCTATTAAATTAATTAGTTATCAACATTTCTTCTGAAAAGACTATTCAATTTCATTTTATCAGGCTTTTAATCTATTTTTAACCATAGAACATAATAGATTTTTAAGATTAATGTAATCTTTTGTCTTAAAAAATTATGCAGATCAAGTATAAACAAAGGGAGAGTGAAGGAGACAGATAAGGTCTTTTTTTAGAAGTTATTTTGATTAAAGGATTGCAAGTATGTAGTCATCGGAAATAAAAGATTAGTTAGCAGGCACAGGTGAAAAAAGCAGTAGCAATTAAGATCAGAGAAATTTTGGATAAAATAAAAATAAAGAGGAAAGAAAGCTTAATGGGAAGCTATGTAGTAAGCATGAAATGATCGAGGGTTTATGTGAGGGTTGGAATAAAGAAAGAAGCAACTGGGAAGAAGCTGCGGTCAGAATAAATAAGTATGCAGTATTCCTCCGGGGTGGAAGAATTCCATTGTGTTTTCAGAAAGGTTGGGATGTTAAATATTAAAAATATATTTGGTTTTCTGTATTCAGTTTATCTTCTGAATTGAATGCAAGCTTTTAAACAACTTGAATTATAGCTATTCTCTTCAAAATTGGATAGAAGTCAATTCTTGATCTTTGTAGAGTGCTCAGTGTCTTCACAGGACGCACAGAAGGCTGAATGAGAAGCCTTCATTAACTTCATATGATGCACATAGTTGTGTTAGTGACTGAAGTTTCCAGTGAATGACTTGAATTCTGATAGCAGGAAAATGGTGTGTTCTCTGGGTGCAGCATGCGCTTTGCTGAGCTTTTGGGAATCTCTGGCAGCCTGCAGGCTGTCTTCCTTAGTTGTGCTCTGAGCAGTAGTCAGCAGCTGTCCCACCCCTTCCCTCTCGGGGTTCATGTCCTCCCTCCTCTTGCAGCAGTGCTGTGTCCTGTCCCCACACAAGCAGCTCTCCGCTTCTCCTTAGGGCCCTCCTTAAAACGCTGTTTGGCAAGGGAGTGAATGCTCGTGGGTGGAACTGATAACCTGTGTAGAACTGACAGGGGCTCTGTGTGAGTACCTGCGTTGTGGATGCTGACTTGGACATTCTGACAAGAATAAAAGCCTGGGAATTTCCCAGGGAAGCAACGTGCTTGTGCTGCACTTTGCAGTGTAGTGGAAAGATTCCTAAGCTAGAAATGAGCAGTAAAGTGGTGCAGCAGCACAGCTGGAGTCTATTTTCAGCTTATTTCAGGAGCTCTAGAATTCCTCCTGTGCCTGATTCAAGCTAATCACGGTCTCTTTACATAATAGTACCATTTGTAGGCACATAGAACGACACATTTTTTGAAACAAAACACTGCAGTGTTCCTTTTGAAACATTTGGATGCTTACAGAATTGAATATTTCAGTATTTTACTTGGCGGGGGAGGGGAGGCGAAATAAAGGAAAGCGAAATCTGATTGTCAAAGAACATGTCCCGAGCTGCATGAAAAGTGTGGCCAGCAGGTCAAGGCAGGTGATTCTGTCCTCTACTACGCTCTTGTGGGACCCCACCTGCAGTTCTGCGTCCAGTTCTGGGGTCTCCAGCACAGGAAGGACATTGACCTGTTGGAGTGAGTCCAAAGGAGGGTCACCAACTTGATTAGAGGGGCAGAGCATGAGGAAAGGCTGAGACAATTGGGTTTGTTCGGCCTGGAAAAGAGAAGGCTTAGGGGTGACCTAATTGCAGCCTTCCAGTACCTGAAGAGAGTCTACAATAAAGATGGAGAGAGACTTTTGAAACAAGCATATAATGGCAGGACAAGGTGGAATGGTTTCAAATTTTGAGAGTAGGTTTAAATTAGATGTAGGAAGAAATTCTTTACTGTGAGTGTGGTGAGGCTCTGGAGCAGGTTGCCCAGAGAAGTTTTGGAGGCTCCATCCCTGGAAGCATTTAAGACCAGATTGGATGGATTTCTGAGCAACCTGGTCAAGTGAAAGGTGTACCTGCCTACAGCAGGGGGCTTCGAACTAGACGGTCTTTAAGGTCCCTTCCAAACCAGGCCATTCTACAATTCTATGAATATTAATATCAGGTTTATTGGAAGATATTATCTACTGAAGTGTTTGTTTTTCTTTTCAGCAAGGGAAATTTCTACTAGAAGTATATGAAGTTGTTCAGATGGGACAAAAGCAAATAATTTGCACAGCTTTATATGAAATGTAACATTTAAATAAAACTGATATCATTAAAAGGATATTTGAAGGCAACCTTAACAATTTCAACTTTTGTTGTCTAAATTAAGATATCCTTCTGTCTAACCATTTTCTTTATATTCAATGTATCTGTATCTTGGGTGTTGGGGTTTTTCGGATTTAGAATTTTTTTAAAAAACACAGAAAAAGGGGGTAAATTGTACATTATCCCTGTGTGACTTCTGTGAGTATATCCTCTGGTTTGCTATTTGTGAGTGACAGTAAGCTTGAAATATTCTGACAAGGGTCTGGCATATTTCATAATGGTGCAGAGGATTGTGCGTCACTACTTTCAGGAGAATGGGTCTTTATTATATGACTTATCTTGAAGCCATGATCTCATACATATTGAAAGCTAGTAAGTCATTTATTCTCTGACATCTTTTTTAATGCACAGTCTGAGATAAGCCTTATTTCACTAAATGCACACTGTTAGGAAAGCATTAGAACAAAAACAAGTCTTTGCTCTGTGAGAAACTTGGGCATAAATGTGGTGAAAGTTTTCTTATAAGCCTAATTAGAGATCACATCCAAGCTTAAAAATTTACCTTGTAAAAAAAAAAAAAAATTTACCTTAAAAGAGAATAAACAAGAACATATGGAGCTGCAGGAGGAGTGGAACAGGCCAGCTTGGATCATCCGAGACACCAAGTAAAAATGACGTACCTATATTTATTGTTTATTGTATTTCTTTGGGAAGCCTGTTACCTGCTAAATAGCATTCAGTAAATTCTGGGTTTAGAGTTGTTTTATGATACGCTCCAATAAAGCATGGTACCATTGAGGCTCCAGTAAAACATAGTACTATAGTACCATTGCTTAAGGAAATCCTAACTCCCCATAAATATTAGAGTTTATCTTTCCTTGAGATGAAATGTCTTATGTCTTTTCATGAGATCTTGTCTGCTGTCTATTGCACTTACTGCATGCCTGTCAGGCTTCAGGACTTCCAAGGTCTTCTTTCAAGAGCAAATTCTTTGGGTTAAAAGTGTTTTAAAACAGTGTTTTTACAATATTCAAATGTTTTTCTTTTTCTAATTCTGAAAGAGGATATAAAAGAGGAAAGGAAAAGCTCATCTTGAAAAGCAAGGGAAAAATCTAAATTCATTCTTTTACTATCATTTGACAAAGCTCTGAGTTTAGTTTTCTTTTTCTTTGCACTGATGTCTTTCACTGAATTAACCTTCTTCTCAATTTCTTCCGAACTAAGGCAGGCTGTGCCTGTTAAGCCTCATCTCCACAAGCAGTTGAGTCAAAAAGTTCACAGATGGTTCGCTCTTTGTTACTCTGTTGGAATTGCAGCTCCCTCACAGCTAGTCTGTTCCCCAGGTTTCTAAGAGAATTTATTTCCAATCATCCTCTTGCCTCTTTTTTTTTTTTTCCTTAAATAAAACTCTTTTGTTAATGTATTACTACATTTAAATACTTTTAATAATCAGACTTATGGAACATTCAGAATGTTCAGCTGCGAATTAATGATGGATACAAAAGTTTGGGAAAAGTTAAGGTTCTTCTTTTGGCTTTAATTGCCTGTTTCTGAATGCTCTAATATTAACTTCCAATGTTTTATGGGTTTTCCCTTCATGTAGAGAGCATTAGATGGAATATTTTTACTCTGAAATGGAAGTCATACTTTTGGATCATTGGAAAGCTAAGGTCTCTGGAAACTTGGAAAATTATGAGATCATAATTTTTAGGTTTTTCTAATGTCTCTGTAAGTGATAGAGGATTTCTGAGAGCTTTTTCTCTTTAAGAGACATTAGTTACAACTTTAAAAAGAAAGATATAAAGGATAAGAGAGGTGAAAGAAGAGAAGAAGATCAGAAAATTGAACTTCTTCCTCTTCTGTCTTGCTATTTTTGAAGTCTCATCTGCCTCTTCCTTTCTTTTCTTCTCCCCATCTTTTCTTGCTTCCTCTTGTTCCTTTTGTCCTTTCTAGTGACTAACTCTTCATCTTTCTTTCCTTCTCATGTCTTTTCTGCTTACTTTTGCTCTAATTATGTGGATCTTGGATGCTCTGGAGAGTATCATTGTTAATCTTCCTAATGGAACAATATAAAATTAAATAAACAAATCTGTCCAGTGTGATCATACTTGGTAGAATTGGATGGATTAGGAAGGGGTATAAATTTGAATCCTGGGACTTGGGAGTGTTGATAGTTCATTACTGTTATGTTGCCTTTTGTCCGTGGCAACATTAAGTTGATGAATACCAGTGTCATGTTACTGGTGTTTTGCTACTAGGTTAGACAACTTAATGCTGTTATAATGCCTTTATTTTAGGGCTACACATTCATAAAACATTTGAATAAGCTTATGTTAAGTTTATATTAAGCTTATAGTAAATAGACATTTATCTTTTTCTTTTAAATATACATTAAGTTTAGTTTAGGGGCATATCTTTGTAGTTTGAAACATAGGTGACAGAAGATATTTTAGTAAATTGATTTGTTTTTCTCCTTTATATTCCCCTTTCTCCTCCCCTTCCCCAAGATGTAATATTATGAATTGGCAAGGTAGATACTTCATGCTGCAAAGGTTATTGATTGTTGTCAGGGATGATTTAAGGAAAGACCTTCCCAAAGATGGGGAACTCATTTGTGATTTGGAAACAGTTTGGTGAGGAAATTCTTTGTGAATTTTCCAGAAATCACTAAAAGATGTTCTGACTATAAAGACAGGTAAATGAAAAAATTGCTTTATAAAAATTTGTTATTTGATCAGTATGATGCCTATAGTAACTGTCCACAGTGAGTGCTTGCCTCTAAGGGTTCTTTTTGAAGAATAAATTCCTACAGTATATGCTCTTTAAGATATTTTTATATGTACCGCGTCATTTTATAATAGACCTACCATACGGCTTCATGCTTCTATAGAGGAGAAAGATACTAAGTTGGACGATATAGATAAACATTAGTAAAACTGTCTCAGGGTATGGTCACATTGCAGTCAAACTGGGAGTATGTCTCCCACAGCTTTAAAAGAACTGGCCTAATTTAGGTACTTTTGATACCTTAGAACTAAATTTTTGACAGAGGGACTGGTTCCTCTACTGTTCCAAACTGTTCGTTACATATACAAATAAATTCCATAGATCACTATTTGACGGCTCTAAAAAACCCCTCGTGAATGTTAGAAATGCATTTAAGATGACTCACTATCTTGGAAATGTTAGGAATGAAAACAAAGTTAATAAAACTTCACTCTGAAAGATTTGGACTTAACAAGTTCTTTATCTTATTATTCGTGGTTCTTGGCATTCTTGTGGGTAAGAAGCACTCTTATATTACGTATTCAGAATTTGTAGAACTTTGTTTAACCCATTTGTTAAATTATATGCATTTGTAGTATAAGCTGCATTTTTCCCAGTTTATTTGATGGAGTTTTTAGTCGGTTGGTTGGTAGATTTATTTCATGATGTCGTCATGTATATCTGTCAGGTGCACTCAGTGACTAAACTTCTGTAGTTAAGTACGAGTCACTTGGCTTCCACCTTTTTCACATGATGTCTTCAAAATGACATCTTTTTTTATTCACAGAATCTCAGAATAGTTAGAATTGGAAGGAACCTCTGGAGATCACCTAGTCTAACTACCCTACCAAGGCAGGGTCACCTAGGTATTCACTCAAGTGTATTGATCCAGCAGTTCATCAGTATTTTAAGGCAAAAAATCAGTCTAGATCGGTAGTACTTGTCATTCCTTCACCTTTGAATAAAGTTCTGTCTTCCCTGTGACTCAGATTTGCTGAAAAAATTCATTTTGCATTCACCTAAAGTAAAAAAAGATGATTCTTTCAAAGGCAGAGGGGTAAGCTTGTAGAAGTGAGCAGAAAAGTTTTAAAGTTTTAGAACACAGTACCCATCTATTACTCTATCCATCACACAGTAACTGTCAATTGGTGGTAGCACACAAAAGGGCAAACATCTGTCCTGGGGAATAAGGTTGGAGAAAAATGAGGTAAGTGTGGGAAAATATAAATGAAGAAGAGATTGATGAGACAAAACCATGAAAAACTGATCATAGGATAATTTTAGGATTAAAGGTATTTCTAAGGGACTAGAACAGAGATGGCTGATAATCTGTGTGTTCTTTCCTGCTTTTTTTATTAGCTGAGAAGGTAATTCTAGGAAGTGATAAGAGAGAAAGAAATAAAGCCTAAGAGAGAAAATGGGCTTTGACTTCTAAGCCTGTAGAGGACAACTAACCCAAATGTATTAAATTACTTAAATTAAATAGTCAAGCAGATATTTTTTAGGATAATTGGAGATTATTGCTTGTGGAATCTTATCTGAAAAATGTTATTACCTTGCCAGGTAAGTTTCTGTGAAAACAGTCTTCCTTGGAATGACTTTTTCTGATACAAAATACCATTTGATAAGGTAAAAAATAGTCATGGTAGTAGAGTTTAAGGCTGCCTTTGTCAGTGTACTCTGAAATAAGGTTTATTCTTGCTTTTTGTCTCCTCAGAATCCTGGAATGAGCAAAGAATTATCCTAAATTGTAAAAGTAGAAGATGAAATCCCTTTGAACTAGGGCAGATACAAAGTTCAGGTCTAATATATTTGTAAAGAAAGGGAAAGGATTTAAGATGCATCAAGCAAGGATCAGTAGAACACAGCTCTCCAGGAGTGTAAACTGATCTTATGAGCTTTCCTTTCTTTGATGTCCATGCATGATACCTCTCTCCTGTGCTCTCTGTTTCTCAAGTATTGTCTGGTGTGGCCCATATTGTCTATAAAGTCCTATAAGAAATTATTGAGCTAAAGCAGTTAAATAATAGGAAAAAATATTTAATGCTGACATAATAAAGATTTTATATGGGAATGCTGTAAAAAATCTGTTTATACCAAACTTGGACGCAGTTGGCTTAAATGGAAACAGAATTTTTAAAATTTGGAACTCCACAACTAGAGGATTTATGGAAGTACTACTTGAAACATTTGTTTCTCAGAGCAATGAACATAAAGCAGACTTCCCAGGATAGGTTTGCAATGGCAGTTATTAAGATAAATGAGCATATATTAGCCTTAGTTAATGCATGAAGGTAAAATATAAATACTGAGTTACTTTGCTGTAGTAATGAAAATAGGAAAACTCAAAATCTTCTTAACATTGAAGGCACACTTTTAGCCTCTTACCAATTGTTTACTAAACTTCAAGTTTCCAGCAATGAGGAAAACAATATTTTCCCAAAAGTTAGGTCTTGAACTGGAATTAAGTCTTTTGACTTTTTGCTGCTCAGTCTGTAGCCTTTTTTCCTTCACTTTTATTTTTTAGTTCTATCTTATTTAGCAGTGAGCTGTTTCAGTAGCCTTAAAAGGTAGCTGAATGTGTAAATACCACAGTGGAAACAATCTCTGCATCATACCATGCCTTTGTAATTAAGCAGTGGTTGGGAGACTGTGACTTACAGGCAGATGTCTGCCAGCAGCTCATTCCTATGGACAACAAAGTTGTTATTTTTTCAGTGACTAACTTTAAACTTTCTATATTAAGGTTTCCACAGGCTCAACACCTGTAATACCCAAAGACTGTACTCAGAATGGAATTATGGCAAGATTCTCATCAGCAATAATGATAAATGAGAACTGCCTTTGCAGTGTCAACACTTTCAACACTCACAGACTTAATGTTCTACAATGGAAATACAAATTGTGGAGGCTTTATATAAGCAATAGTGATTTATTTTTATTTTTTTTTAGTCAGGAGTATTGAGTCAGGAACCTTCAGGCAATTTCTTATTACATAAACTGCAGCACAGTTTTAACAAATATGGAATATTGTGTAATTTCCCAAGGGGCCAAATCTGCTTATGCTGTCCAGAGATGTATAGAAAGTAAAGGAGAAGTGTTCTGTTTCCCTTACTCAGATTGTATATGTCCATTATGTCCACTTTATGCTAATTTTTATGGGAAATTGATAGATTAGATAAGGTAGTATCTTACTGGTTGCCAAAACTGATCTGAATTCAGCAAATTGAGTGTATTATGTATATATGCATGTATATATAAACTAAAATGCAAGCGATTGGCAACACTGTATGAATACAGTGTCCATCATGTGGAGTTTCCACATCTGAATGTCGCTGGGCAATAAAGAATTTTGGGCATGCCAAAATACCATTACACAGTGACATTACTACCGTTCTTGATAGAGTTTCTGATAGTACTGATTGGCACTAAATGTTGAAATATTTTTCTCTGAGTCCTGGGGAGAACAGGCTCTAGTGAATTCTTTTTTTGCTGCTCTTCATTATTACACCAAACATGGGATCACAAAGAACAAAAGTTTAGGAATTATATTTGAAACAGACAAAGTGCAATTCAGTTTATACTGGTATCCACAGCAAGTGCAGGAACTTTCATCATTTGTAGTTCAAGATCCAGAGCTGTGTGTTGCTAATTCTTTTAGTTTAATGGCCTAGATGTGTATCTGTGTAGCCTTTACTCCTAAGAGAAACTATAATAGAGATAGATGTGTCTTAGTGGATCAGAAAACCATTAAACAAATAAAACTAAATTGAGTTGGAGTTTTATTTTTAAAAATTATTCTGTGATTCAATGTTTATATTCCCTTATTGATAAGAGAAAAAATTACTGTATTTTAAGAAAATTGCCATAGGCAAAAATCAGAACAAATGTTGACTCCTGTGTTGAGAGAGCTAAAATTTCATTTCTGAAATACAGTTTCAGCACATAGGATGACAAGAACTGTCACTGTATAAATATTTAAAACTTTGTAAGAGGAAGAGTAAAATGAATTTGATACTTTGAAAGTAAGAAACACGATAAAGCAAAATGGGGAAAAATGTAAGTAATTGCTAAAGCTTCCTGCTTCAAGAAGAGCACAAGACCATTTCAGGGACAGTCTGTGCTGTATGGAAGAATGGAAGAACCAAAAGTAGCTTTAAAATTATGTTTTGTAATGAAAGAGGGACTTTAAAGAAGCCTGCATAAAGAAAGGGGGGAGAAGGGAAGACAAAACAACAAGCAAAACCCCAATTGCACAGGGAAATTTATACCAGCTGAGGATTTTCCCCCAAGATCTTTAAAATAAGAGCAGGCAATTTTTACTCACCCTCATGGTGAACAGATAAAATGCATTATCTTAAGCTGCTTCATACTTTCCCTTTGCATAGTTACTGTCTTTTATATGATGTGTGATAATTTAGGTGGTAATGTAGATTCAAACCCACAAGTTTTTAATATCTTTGCATGCCTTGGTATTGCATAACCGCTTTGGCAATTTTATATTTGGGATATATGTAAAAAATATAAGAAAGTGTGTACCACTTTTTAGTAAATATTTTATATAAAGGAATAGATGAGGGAGATAAAGTTTGCTGATACAAAAAAAGATCATGCATAAGAATAGCGTGTTACATAGAAAAAAAGTATCTTAGACCTATCTGTGGAGGCTTGGAAAAAATATATGGTAATGCTTTCTTAGTTTTATTTCTACATTCTGAGACAGATTATTCAAAATATTTCATTTTAGATATGTAAGCATATTTGTGCCATTTTTACTTCTTTGAGCTAGTTCTTTTTAGAAAAACTACCAAAATTATTTATATATTTTATAAAAATTCATATATATATATATAAATTTTTATATACCTGTGTACATATATAGGTATGTAAGAATATACAGTATGTTCATATATCCTATTGAATAATTTTTGAAGCCATAATAAAAGTTTAGGTTAAATAGGTAGTGAGTTCAAGGTATACAAATTAAAAATTCACAGAACCACAGAATCAATAAGATTGGAAAAGACCTCTAAGATTATCATCCTTTACTGAATGCCACCATGCCCATTAAAACATATTGTAAAATATGTTTTTTTAACATCCACTCATTTTTTGAACACTTCTAGGAATGGTGACTCCTCCAATTCCATGAAGAGAGCCTGTTCCAATGCTTAACCAGTCTTTCAGTGAAGAAATTTCTCCTTATAGCCAATCTGAACCTCCCCTGGTGCAACTTGAGGCTGTTTCACCTTGTCCTGTCTCTAGTTGCCTGGGAGAGGAGGCCAACCCCCACCTGTCTGCAGCCTCCTTTCAGGCAGCTGTAGAGAGTGATAAAGTCTTTTTTTTCTCCAGGCTGAACAACTCCAGTTGCCTCAGCTGTTCCTCAAAAGTCTTATGTGCCAGATCCTTCCCCAGCTCCATTGCCCTTTTCTGGACACACTTCAGCACCTCAATGTCCTTGTAAACACAGGATTTGAGGTGCAGAATTTTGGCAAAAACAGAAACAAATGAACCAGTGTATATTTTAAAATGTAGATTTCAAAACCAGTAGAAATATTCTCAAACTCACAAAACCATTTCCCTGTTTCCACTTAAAATCAGAAATAATGCCTGCTAAATTTCAAACCAAACTGGTTTGATTCTTCTAGTTAATACTTAGATTTAGTGTTTAGTGTATAAACAGGAAATTAGAAAATAGAAAAGAGAAAGAAGGAACCACGAAGTTACCTGCTGAGGGTTTGAATGAGTTTTCAGGATCAATTGAAGTGATGGGATCTGAGGACTGGAGAGGTCTCATGAGGCTTCTCCTCCTTCCTGGTCTCAGTACAAGGTGTTAACAGCCTGACAGCCTCGGACTTGCGCAGCCCTGAGGGAGGTGCCTGATGCCCAGCCCTAGGGCTTCCCCCCAGCGGTGGTGATGGCGCAGGCTGTGGTAGCCCTTTCTTGCTGACCCAGAGGATCCATAGGGTCCCATCCCCAGGGAGCCCAAATTGTCACAGCACCCTGACATCCTGAAGGCTCAGGATGAGCTTTAGAGATGCACTCTTAAAGACTCTTAGAGATGCACTATGAGGAACTTTCAAACTATTGCAGACTTGATTTTCTGATTATCAGGAGATGAAGGAGTCCAGAAGATGCTGAGAAAGTTAGCTGTAGTCAAAGTGTGAAAACCAGTGCATTCTTTTTCTTCTTCAAGTGTTTTGAAGTACACGCAGGACTTACCTCCAGTTCCGCTCAATTCCTGGAGACTGTTTTTGTCCTTTACTTGTTTCTTTCTTTGAAAGCTTTACCCACTAGCAAACAAAAATTAAGCCTCCCCAACTCCCTGTTGTTTGCCATATACTTTTCATTTGAACATCTGCTGAGGGAAGTGGGATTTGGTGGATGTTTTTTATTAATGTGGACTAAAGATGTGTTGGCACATGCAGTCAATATTCATTTTTTCACAAAGAAGTCCTGTGTAAGTATCATTTGGTACATAGCAATGGTTAAAATGGATCTGTCTTGCTCCTTGGGTTGCTGAGCCCCAGTAGGGAGGATGGGTGGAAGAGGCAGCTCCTGCATTGGGTGTCAGAAGGAGGTTTTCCTCTGCAGCAGGAGCTGCTGTACCTACCTCCCTCACCTTCCCTCTTCTTCTACCTCTTCCATTTCGCATTACAGAAGTCACTTTCCACGATATTAATTTAGGCAGCATTATCCAATTCTACCTGGGTTTCTAAGAAGCTTTTGTCCTCATTGTTTGTCACAGAATTCAATGAGAATGTAATTTTCTGGAGGATGGAATCAAATTCTTCTGATCGAGGAGTGTTACCCAAACCCTTGGTAGCAGCTAGCAAGGGGAGGTCTCCTTTAGACCTCTGGACAGTGATTGCCTTCTCTGCCTGGCCACTCTTCTCAAGGCCATAATAGGTTTTAAATTCTCACTACAAGAAAACCAAAATTGAGTGTTTATCCTACTAAAGGTTTTAAATGTTTATGTTATGTAAGGTTTAAGTGTAATATGTAAGCTACTGCCTTCTACTAGTTCGGTAGCAACCATTAGGCATCTCTTACCAACACAGACATGCTGCAAGGCTGAGTCATACCAGATGAGCCATGTCTTTACTGAAAAAACCTTTTTGCTGAAGGGTGAACAGTTTTTACTCTGTGGTGCTGCAAACAGGTTTGTTGGCAGGCATGGACTTTTTAACTTTAACTGGCATTTCTAGACCAGTAAAGCTTTAGATTAAGCATAGCTATAGCTTGAGTAAAAGCATTCTCTGAATAAAATGAATTATTCAAAAGGGGAAAAAAACCTATGTGTATAAATTTATATATACACATATTACTCTAGGTTTCACCCACAAAAGAGAAGTCCATGGAATAAGAACCTGTATAGAAATTGCAGTGGGAATTGATTGCTGGATTTGTCCCAATGTTTCTCTTTGGTTTATCTGTCAAGCAGAGCTTTTGAGATTGAGCTAGGCTTTGTTGCCATGCAGAAAATTGTGTGTAGAGAGTTGGACCTTTTGTTTTTCTAAGTCATAATAAGATGTATAGAAATTCTCTGTGGAGCTTTTCTATATAAATTCTAAACTTGACCGTGGTAGGACTTTGTATGCCTGTGATATTTTTCATATTGCATTAAGTTTACAAAAGGGATATAGAGGTAGAAAGTGGTTATTGCTTTAGTTTTTGTTGTAGGTGTTAAAATTAGATATCGTTCAATAAATATGCAGGTTGTTATGAATTGCTGTTGAGAATAATAAGGGAAATATAATACAAGAGTTGTTTTCTAGTGTTTTTTTCCCTTTAAATTGAAAAGCAGTTCTGAATACACAGCTTGTGATTTATGCTGAGTTTTATACAAGTTGTCTTATAAGTCTTTTATTTTTTTAAAGAAAA
Source organism: Empidonax traillii (assembly GCF_003031625.1). Classification (NCBI taxonomy): domain Eukaryota; kingdom Metazoa; phylum Chordata; class Aves; order Passeriformes; family Tyrannidae; genus Empidonax; species Empidonax traillii. Next base: position 1,257,191 of record NW_020955228.1, on the reverse strand, counting down.
AAATCCTTTCAAGGATTTTTCTGAGATAATGGAGGGGAAATGTAGACAAAGTGTGTGATCTGGGCAAGCTTTCCTTCTGTTTTGTGTTTTCTAATTATGGGAAAAATGGTACACCAAATTCCAGTCAACTGAGTGCTCAATTTTCTTCATCTGAAGTTGAGTCACTTTAAAAAATGAATAATAATTTTTAATGTGGGCTAAACCTCAAACGATTTTAAACTTAGTATGTAAATTTGTCTTAAGTTATAAAGAGTATCTTTTTTAGGGTTGAAAGATACTTAAGGAAAAATAGACACTTTGATACTTTTGCTGTTCTATATGCAGGTTTCCTCTTTCTAGTATCATTGTTTTAATTGTTTTGCCTTTATTCTAAAATAGTACAACATTAGCCCAAGTCTCATCTATATCTCTATTGTTTTGGAGCCTTTATTTTAAAATAAAATTTCTGCAGCACGATATGTAATCCAGCTACTTTTCTCCCATGTACTAGTAATAGCTTTTTAGTTAGGAGTCTTCCACACCATGCCTCCCTGGAGCATGAGGTAGGATATGACATCTCACGTCATCCAAGGCAAACTCTGATTCCTGGGCCACGGTTTCCCTTCTTCTCCTTCCACCTTCTTCACTAAATGCAAATTGCAGCAGAAGATGGGTCGAACAGTAAGAGTTTAAATACTTTCAAGCAGGGGAGAGAATTGAAGTTCTGTGTTTTGACTCAGTACCCAAAGCACTGCCCTAGTGGGTAATAAAAATAACAGAACTATGAAAACAAAGAAAAAAGAGATTTTTCATGGAACATACTGCATTTAAAGCTACATGAAATTTACACTGTGCCAGCTATAACTTTGCAGATAACATGAGATTTAATTGCTGCCATGACAGGCTATGTACTGTATCTACATGCATTTAGAAACTCTCTCTTGAGGAGAGCTTGGAATGCAGAGATTTAGACAAAGAAAGAGTTTGGCCTTTGTTTAAAAAACAGGTAGGAGTAATCCAACAGAGTTTAGGACCGTATTTTGTTTTAACATGAGTAGGGCTTATGAATTTACTGAGATTGCTTCAAAGTGCTAAGTTGCTAAGTTAAGTGGAACATCTGGACTTTTGGGTAACAGTGAGAACACAGGTTCTGGTTACATGCTTGTGTTTACATGACCATTTTCCAGTGATTATGTAGATGAATTATATCAGAGAAAGCTATAATGGAATGCATAGGATTGTTGTTATTTTCTACTTAGAAAACTTAGGAAAAAAAGCTTAGGAAAAAAATCTAGTTACTTCTGTGTATATTTTCTGTTTATTTCTTGATGGAAAGCATGTACTTGACTTTTTTTAAAAACTAAAATTTTTTTTTTCTCCAAATAAGAGTGAAACTTGAAAATTATCTATTCTTCATATCTCTTTAGGTCAGCTTATGAAAGATGGAACATGTTCCTAGTATTAGTTTGCCTGCTAGAGGCTGAGGAAGGAGAAATAATTTTTCTAAAGGATTGTCAGCACTGTTGAAGAGTGTGCATGCAGAAGATCGTGCGTTGGCGTTTGACTTAAAATATCGATATGTCATTTTGAGCATTTTGAAAGATCTCTATTCTAGCTTGGATACTGTCACATGAACTGAAAAAATGATTGAATGACTGTGAACAAAAGATTGGAAAACATGATTCTACCTTGGCTGTAGTACTCAAAACAATTACAGCTCCTGACCAGAATGTGGAAATCTCTTGAAAAGTTTTGCTGGACCACTAAAGCAGAATTTACAACCACAGACCCTTTTTTTCTTGAGAGTTATTTCAAATATGAAATTAGCTGTGCTTCTTGGATATGAACTGTTGTAAGCACCTGCATGAAAAAGATGAATAGTCATGTTGTTGCTCTGCATATTGACTGTCTTGGTACCTGATTAAAAAAAAGTATGAAAAAAATGGAAAGCAGGAGTTTAGTTTATTTTCAATAAGTAACATAACACAGGTTTTGCTTTTAATTACAGTTTTTTTCCAGGTTTTGTTATGGAAATAAAGGTGCAGACTTTGATTTTACCTCTTCTCTTCTTCATTGCATCTGCTACTCATTACTAGTTCATGGTTTACTTCAGTCTTGTGGCCCTTATGCACATTCGACCATTTTACACTCAACTACTGTGTTTTAAAGAAAAAAAATTGATTGGAAATTATTTTTATTGTGTTGCTGTGATATTTAAGGTGGAAAAGATGGTTATGTGCATGATGAATTCCAAGTGAATCTGAGTTGGAGGGTTTAATGTAGTGGCTACTCAACTGAGATAGCTGCTTTGTTATTCTGTACATAGACTGTTAAAAACAAATCAGAAAAGCTATATCTACATGCTTCTGAATTCCAGGGATTTGCACAATGCCGTTAGACAAAAGACGTGCAAAATTTACTGTAACTGACAGCTGTTAGAATATGTTAAAGATCTGAAAAAATTGAGGTTTCGAAAGCAACATTTTTTTTCTGTGACATGACCACTGAAGATTTTTTTTTCTGCTAGGTTCCCCTTTATCTTCATATTGTCTGGCTCCTCTGACAGTTCCTCTTCTCACTGGCAGCTCTGCCAAAGGAGATTTAGTAGGTGGGAATGACCGTGTTTTTTTAGGTGACTCAGGTTTCAAGGACAACATAAGTGACTTGAAATAATCCTGCAAACAACTCCTTTAGAAATATACTACTTAATAGTTATGGATTGGATCAGGGAGTGTTTGTTTCTGAGCATTTTTTGTTATATTACTGGTTTTTGCAGTGTTTGGTGAGAGGGTATAGTATGTTCTCATTTTCTTTGTGCCCACAGCTCTCCCATACAGCTTGAGAAAATGACTAATGTGCACTGAGAAAAGCTATTAGCAGTTTTATTGTTGTTTCTTTAATTACAGTTCATATTATGTAAATCAGTTTTCTGTATTTTCATTTTCTCTCTCTTTATTCTTTATCCAGATTCCACCAAGAAAATTAAGGATGTCTTAGAAGAATTCCATGGCAGTGGTGTGTTAGCAAAATATAATCCTGAAGGGGTAATTCTTTTTCTTTCTTGATGATCAGAAATGGTGGGGAGAGTTTGCAAATGTAGCCAATCTAAGCATTTGAAATAGAAGATTGTTTATAAATCAATTGTTTGGGGTATTTGAAACTGTTTGAAAAACAAAAATGTGAGTATCTTGAAAAACTAAAGATGTATGAATATCGCATTAGACAGCACAGCTTAATAATTTACATAAACCCACTTTTTTGTTTGTTTGGTTTGGTTTTGTTTTCCCCTAAGATTTAAAGAAACAAACTGTCATGGTTTAACACCACCTAAGCTCCACACAGCCACTCGCTCACTCCCCCCTCCCCAGTGGCGTGGGGAGAGAATCAAATTAAACAGTTTAATAAGTAAAACAAAAGCTGTGCATACAAGCAAAGGAAAATTCACCACTTCCCATGTGCAGGCAAGTGTCCAGGCATCTCCAGGAAAGCAGGGCTTTCACACATAATGGTTACTTGGGAAGGCAAATACCATCACCCTGAGTGGTCCCCACTCTTCTTCCCCCAGCTTTATATACTGACCAGGATGCCATATGGTATGGAATATCCCTTTGGCCAGTTGGAGTCAACTGCCTTAGTTGTTCCCCCTCCCAACTTCTTGTCTAGCCCCAGCCTCCTCACTGGTTGGTGGGGTGAGAAGCACAAAAGGCCTTAGCTCTATGTAAAAACTACTCAGCCAGAACTAAAACATCCCTGTATTACCAACACTGTTTCCAGCATAAATCCAAAACATAGCCCCATTCAAGCTATTGTGAAAGAAATTAGCTCTATCTCAACCAAAATCAGCACACAGACATACCTCCCCCTAAAAAAAACACCAAAAAAACTCAAAAACCAAAACAACCCCACAAACTTTATTATAAGATTAACATGCTTCTCAATTTTTTTTTCAAGATTTGACATGTTAAGCATAATTTCAAAAGTTAGAAAAGTAAAGTCTTTTCTTTTAAAATTCTGTTTTTCTCTTATACTGTTTTCTAGTAGTGGGATTTTCTGATATTATGAAACAAATAATTGAGCTGAAAAGTGTTTGCACATTGTCACTACAGATTCACCACTACAGAGAGTATTCTAGTTTGGCTGGTAGAAAAAGCCAGATTGTTTTCTCTTCTTATCCTCATTTGAAGTTTGTATTTGCTTAGCACATCCTAATAGCATGATTCAGAATGTAGCTAAATAAAAACCTGTTTCAGTAACGTTTTTAATAGTAATTTTTTTAACTGTGCTCACATTACATGAAATTCAGGATAGAAAAATGTGCTAACTATTATGAAAATTACTTGATCTTACATTTCAGGGTGTAAAAGACAAGAATTACTAGCAACTAAGATAGTTATAACTCATTAAGTATTGAGAAATTGTTTGACACTTTGTACTTGGCAAAGCAAAATGTTGGTAATTTTAGTCAGTTTCTGGGGATAAAGTTTTGTAATTCAGTAAAATAGTATAAGTTGATGCTGTTAATGATCATCTTAAATTTCAAGGTTTTTAGTTAAATGCAATTATAGGATATAAAAGGATGGCGATGTTGTGATCATCTAGTCTATTCTCCAACGTAACACAGGCTGTAGGACCTCCCTTAATTGTTTTTTTGTTAGAATGTTGGCAAATTTTTAGGTCTGTTCTTTTTTTTTCGGAAAAAATGTGAACCGTTGATTTACAAGCTCCGTGTTTGCTTTTTTTTTATTTTACTTTTAACTTCTGCAATTTTCTCTGTGCTCTTAGAGTATGTGATAAAATGGTCTTTATATATTATTCATATTTTTTCTTCTAATTCTTCACTTTGTCATCATACAATGTTTTCAGTTTTGTGAATTGTTCCTTGTTAAAGTGAAAAATGTGTATTTTATGGATATTTAAATAATATGTTGCCAAGCAGGTAACACATTATCGAATTATCAATTGTGTATAAATATCATTAGTTAAAGTGATGTGATTAGTCTCTTTCAACAAAGTAATTCTTCCAGCTTGGGGGTGTGTGGATGTTGAGTCATGGCAAAATGTGATCAATATGGGCACCCAGGACAACTGTTCTGATTTGAAGCCAGGTGAATTGGCAAAATTTGTGCAAAACTGGAATTAATAAACACAGCTGGTCTTGAAATGAGTCTGTGACTCTGCTTGGTGTCTCCTAGTTCTTCATTTCATAGCTATTTGTTTGCAGAATCCTACCAGTGTATTGAAGCATCCAGGGATTACAGAGCAGCAGAGCACCCAAGGCAGTGAGCAAGACAGGAGGAGGGAAGGGGAGGAAGAATGCAAGTCAAACACTCTGTGGTGACTTCAATGTCTTCAGCAGGGATCAAGCTATCTGCTACTGCTGGGTCAGTGTTGGACCTAGGCTAAATCTGACAGCTTTGGTCCTTTGCTGCTTAGGACTTAGACTTCAGGAAGTGCAACCTAAAGAAAACATAGCTAGCAACAAAGCTACTTTGGATCTAGTAGGATTTGTTAGCTCAAGTTTCATGCCATAAGCTGCTAAACTGAAAGCAAAGTGGCTGAGATTTTCTCTGCCACTGAGTGACTGTTCTATTCTGACAAGAGAACTGCCTCTACACAGGTGTCTGTATTTTTGTCATGCATTCAACCTGCTGTGTGGATATACTCTCTACAGAATGATTTGCAAGTTGATTTTATGTGGTTGGATGAGGACTTCATGGGTTAGAAGTAAATAATTAATTATCTGTAAATGGGATGACAAAAATTGACTGATCCAGCTGAGATCAGTCATACTGCAGCTACTTGCTTACACAAATTATAGACAGCATTTCTGTTTTGTTGCTATGTTTTGTAGAGAATACCATCATATTTCCATTTTACCTCTCTGTTTCCTATCTTGTTATCTTACAAGCACTCAAAGGGGTTTTTTTAAGTTTTATTCTACCAAAGGATGGTGCTAGTTTTTTACCAATAAACATGGGACAGAGAGCTATGGCAAAAATAGCAGATGAATGTATTTATGTACTTAAGAAAAAGCATTAGGAACTTCCTGATTCAAGCTTCCCTCTGCTTAAAGGATTCAGGAATTTATTCCACTCCATTGCTTCTATATTGCATTTCTTTATCACAAGCTGATCTAATGGGATGCAAATAGCAAAAGAAAAGCTATTGGTATTTGGAGCTTGTTGCCTGAAGTAATCTGGGGTGTTTTTCTTTACATTATTTTGTCTTGTCAAGTGAGTAGATTTTGGGCTTAGGGGAAATGATGTATCTGATTATCAGAAAATTATCTATTATAGGGAGTTTATTTATGAAGCTTTTAATCTCTACTTTAAAAGAGATGACTAAAATTTCTGCAAATTCTACTGAATCTCTGCCCTTTCTCCTTCTACACTAAATCAGTATCAAATAGTTAGTTAAGAATGGATTTTATACCTGATATAAGATGCATAGGAAGGTTAAGATTAGCCTCTTGGAAAGCTGAGATTTACAAATATTCTTATCATTATTTGAGATTTATTTGTATTAATTATTTTCAGCCTTTGAGGGGAGCATTGAATAGGTTAATAAGAATTTTGAAAGCAGATAGAACTAAAGGTGGTACCTAAATCGTCAGCAAGTACACAATATTTTGTGTTTGTAGTCCTAATGTTGTAATCCTTTTTTTATATAATCATTATTTCTTGTTTACCAAGGATGCCATTGGCCCTCTTGGCCGCCTGGGCACACTACTGGCTCATGTTCAGCTGCTGTCGACCAGCAACCCCAAGTCCTTTTCCACTGGGCAGCTTTAGAGCCACTCTTTTCCAAGTCTGTAGAGCTGCAGGGGATTGTTGTGAACTAGGTGCAGGACATGGCACTAGACCTTTTTGAACCTCATACCTTTTTTCTCAGCCCACTGATCCAGCCTGTTCAGATTCCTCTGCAGAGCCTTCCTACCCTCGAGCACAAAATGAAAACTCTGACCCAACTGGGCCTCATCTTCAGACTGACTGAGGGGCGCTTGATACCCTAGTCCAGATCATTGACAAGGATATTTGACAGGATTGGCACCTACATTGAGTCAAGAGGAACACTACTAGTGACCGTCCACCAGATGGATATAACTACATTGACCACCACGCTCAGGGCCCAACCATCTGACCAGTTTATTACTCAGCAAACAGTGCACTTGTCCAAGCTGTGAGCAGACAGTTTTTCCAGGAGAATGCAGTGTCAAAGGCTATTCTGAAGACCTTGGAGGTTTTTCAACCTTAATCATAACAATTCTGTGGAAGTCTAGGTAGACAACAACCACAGGCTTTCTCTCATCTACTAAGTGGGTCACAGGAGTTTCGGTTGGTCAGGTAGGACCTTTCCAAAACCCATGCAGGTTTGTTCTGATCCCCTGGTTCTCCTGTATGTACCATATGATGGCACTGAAGATGGACTCCTCCATGACCTTCCATGCCACTGACATCAGGATGACAGATCTGTAATTACCTGAATCCTCCTTTCAACCCTTCTTCTAGATGGATGTCACATTTGCCAACCTCCAGTCAAATGGGACCACCCTCCTTAGCCAGGACTGATGGTAAATAATGGAAAGTGGCTTGGTAAGCACTTGCACCAGATCCCTCGGTGCTCTTGGATGATCCCATCTGACTCCGTAAACTCACATGTGTCTTAAGTGGTGTGGACAACAATATCCCTTTGGATTATGGAGGCTTCCTTCTGGTCTGTATCCCCATCTTCCAGCTCAGAGGGCTTGGTATCATGAGAACAACTGGTCTTACTATTAAAGACTGAGGCAAAGAAAGCATAAAGTACTTCTGCCCTTTTCTTATCCTTTATCAACATGATTGTGCCTCATCCAATAAAGGATGGAGAAACTCTTTAGCCCTCCGTTTGTTGTTAATACATTTATCTTAGAATCACAGAATGACTTGGGTTGGTAGAGACCTTATGTATCATCTAGTTCCAACCCCTTTTCCATGAGCAGGGATGCCACCTACTAGTTCAAGTTGCTCAAGACTCCATCCAGCTTGTCCTAGAACACTTCCAGGAATGAGGTATCCACAGCTTCTCTGGACAACCTGTTCCAGTGCCTCAATACCCTCTGAGTAAAGCATTCCTTCCTAACAGCTAATTTTAATCTCTCCTATTTTAATTCAATTCTGTTTCCCCTTACCCTATCACTATTTGCCCATGTAAAAAGTCCCTCTCACTCTTTTTTATGAGCCCGCTTTATGTACTGAAAGACCACAATGACGTGTCCCTGGAGCCTTCTCCAGGCTGAACAACCCCAACTCTCTCAGCCTGTCTTCATAGGAGAGGTTCTGCATTCCTCTGATCTTCATGGTCTCCTCTGGACCCACCCAAGTCTTTTTTGTGCTGAGGACCCCAGAGCTGAATATGGGGTCCCACAAGGGCAGAGTAGAGGGACAAAAGTACTTGCCTCAGCCTACTGGTTACACCTCTGTGGATGCAGCCCAAGGTGGAGTTGGCCTTCAGGGCTACAAGCATGGACTGCTGGCTCACATCCAGCTTTTTGTCCCTCAGGACCTGCAGGTCCTTCTCCACAGAGCTGCTGTCAATGAGTTCTCCCAGTCTATACTCAAGATTGTCTCGACCCAAAGTAGCACCTTGCACTTGGACTTGTTGAACCTCACTAGGTTGTTGTGGACCCATTCTTAAGCTTCTCCAGAATGGATGTTATACCTTTTTCTGGATGTTATACCTTTTTCTGTTGTCTTTTTTGTTTGTTTGTTTTTTGTTTTGTTATGTAGTTTATAATTTTATTCATTCTTATAAGTTCTTTCATTAACAGCTATTCTTGGTAACATTTTTTTTTTAAGTACACAGGGATGAAAGATGAGCATTAGATTTAATTTTTTTTCCCATGGTTAACTGTCACTGCATGTTTAAAAATAAATTTCTTGCACTGTCTAATCAAGACTAGCATGCTGACTTCAAGCCATTTTCTTGACTTATGTGCTAATGCAAAAAAGGGGATATTCTATCTAATCTCTTAAACCTGTTCATTTAAATCACTAACCTTTCACCAAGAATATTTCTTTTACAAAAACAGAGCTTTAGTGTTATGACACTGCACTGATGTATGTCTTCTTTCTTTCCTTGCATGCCTTACAGAAACAAGATATACTTAATCAAGTAAGTAACCCTAATTTGATTTTTTTCTTTTTTTATGTATGTATTCAGTATCTTTTATTTTGTAGGCTTTTCATAGAGATATACTTGTTAATAAATACTGCATGTGGCTATTCTGTCAGATAATAGATGAATATTTAAAGCTGAGAGCAGAGTGCACTCTGTTTCTGGTGGAAGCCTTTTTCACTGAACTTCATTTTTATCATTCACAGTACGTAATTTTGCTAATATTAATTGAGTTGGATATGAGAAATAAGTTAAGAGCAAGTAATGGACTTGTTCCACACTTGTCACAGAAATTTTGCTTCCTGTGAGATCTTGTAATGGTTTTTATTATTCTGAAAGAACAGCAACACATCGTGGATAAAATATTAAATACAGATTCTACAACCATATAATTCAGATTCTATAACCATTTATATGAAGGAGGCTTAAAATTGCAGATTTAATAATTTGAATAAGGCTTACAGTGTGCTTTAAGCGATTGTGACTTTACAGTGATTGCAAGAGAAATAGTTAAAGAACTGATCATCAACCCAAGAGTCTACTCCTGAGAAGCTTCAGTAGCCTAAAACCAGGTATAAAAGTAAAATGAAAAAAAAGAAAAAAGCTAGAGAAGAAGGACTATTCAAATGAACAAGTTTTTTTAAATGACCTAGTTATTCTTTCTTTGTAGCATAGAGGTGTAAAAAAGCCTCTTCTCTGCTGTCCTGGCAAGAGGCAGCCAGAACATGAGAACAATGAAAAAGTCAAGAGAGTGAAAGGATTAGTTTTGTAGGAAACACTCACTTTCTGGGGCCAGAGGGCAGTTGAGTTTTTGGAGGTGTGTTACTAAGAGCAGTACTCCCTGTTCACAAAAGGACTCATTTTTCTTCAGATTACCAAAGTTACTTATTTTTAGAAAGCTAGCAGAATGACTACAGCGGGTCTTGAAAGAGAAGGTTTTCAGGTTAAAGCAGTGTGTCTATGACCAGTCTTGAGACTAATGTCATCAGTATTTAATAGCTTGGTCAAATTAGATGAATACTAGTAGAATCAACATACTAAACCAAATTTAGGAATTATTGCTAAAATTGAGAAATTCTGGATAGTATGCTGGAAAAGCTTGATGATTTTATGGACTATAGTTAATGGAATGAAATGCACTCATGCAGAGTACAGTGTGCTGTACCCTGGCACGAGTGGCATTTTTAGATAAATTGATGTGTATGTAGTTGATCACAAGATGAATGCAAAGCATCATTGTGGTTTAGTCATGAAGAGGAGAAATATGTTACTGGGATGTTGTAATGTATTCCTGTGGCCATGGTGGTCTGAGAACAAGACAAAACTTGTAAGAAACGGTAGTGTCTTAGGCCCATTGACATGAGTGGAAAACTAGTTAAAATGTCAAGCACACAGAAATATGGTTTGAAAGGATTTTTTGGGCTCTTTCCCTAAGCTATGTTCTTTGATGTGACTGAAAATATTAAATTACTTTAAAGACCTTGTTTTATTGTAATATATAAAGTGAAGTATTTCTACTACAGATAGGAAATTTAATTTTCTATTAAAAAAAAAGGTACTGCAAACCCCACATCTTCCTACTTTTGTCCAAATGGTATGACAAAGTGACATCAAATTGGAAGTACATTACAGAAGGGTCAATGGGATGTGCAGAATTATAGCATGTATATTATGTAGGAGAAGCCTGTCCCTCACGTTTAGGCAGCTAGAGTTGTGTTTCTAGCTATGGAACAGAAAAATGGAGCATCTTGCGAATATCACCAGCAGAAAAGTTTATGGTTCAGACACTGGGAACTCTGCATTTTTCTGGCACTGGGGAAAATGTCTAGGGAAAGCTTCCTGGATACCTAGAGAGTTGGGAAGACTGCCAGGCAAAGATGCTGGCAGTCTGGCTGTGAGCCTGTTTTCTGTAGAGTGTGTTGAGGGCATTGAGGTGTAAAATGTTTCAGATAGTCAATTTCTGCTGCAAAACTGTTCAGTTTTGAGCATTTTTAACGATCTTTAGTGGTCTCTATGTCTTTTCCTAGTCTATGCTAATCTCCCTCCTCGATATCTTCCTTTCCTTTTGATGCTTCCCTTCTCTGCCTTAAGATCCCATCTTTCTGCCTTTTTTGCTCTACTGTTTTGTATTGCACAGTACTGTATTTTTAAGCTTTATGAGCCTTGCTACCTTAGGAAAGATAGATTAAATACTTTTGCACAGAGTATTTATTTGTGAGTGTTTTCTGTGTGTGTGTTTTGTTTTGGTATGTTTGGTTTTTTTAATTTATTATTTTTATTCTGAAGAACAATATCTTATCTTGTGGGCTGGTTTTTATGATGATGGCTGCAGCTACAATGGATTCACCTACAGGGTGACATCTAGATAATGTTTCTGAAATGGCATATAGAAAAATATAGAAAAATACTTCAAATCATAATTTATTTCAGGAATTAATCAACAAATAGAAATGTCTTGAAGTCCTCTTATGCAATATAGGTATTGATATATGTGAATCTATGCATATATAACTAAGCAGATGCCACTGCTCATATCTTTTTACCTCTTTCTAAACTAAACTTTTAAATTCTGGTGAGGAGAAACTCAAACTTAGTTTAATTAGCATAGCTACACATTTACTAAAACCTGTAAATTTGCTAGAGGTAAAGTGGATGTAAGTTGATGACAAATGGAATGGGACATTTCAAACCTTTTTCTGTTGGTATAAATGATTATTCCAAGTGAAAGTTCCAGTTGGTTAGGCTCAAATTGAGCTAAATCTCAGAAAACAGTTCATTCCTGCAGTGGAAGTTTGTCAGTTATGCTTCAAAACTTTAAAGAAGGAGGGATGGACAATGACTGGTTTCTTACAAAAAGTGTGGTAACAATTATTTTTAATAAATGTAGATGAACTAACCTCCACAAAAGTTTACAACAGGCAGAGAAGATCATTACAGGTAAAATATGTAAGAAAACTACTGATATAGATCATGCACAGAAAAATTATTTTTCTGAATTTTAACCACATTCTGAAAATGATGTGTTTGTAAATAGGTTTTTACACAGTCTTCACAGGCAGATAAATTGATTGTTTCAACCAGAACTTTTTGTCATGACTGACATTTTTAGGAATTCATTCATTTTGCTGTCTTATTCGGTTTTAGTCTGAACCATGTTACCTACTCCATTTTTCCTGACTTCTGTAGTAATTGTAATTTTTTGATTACCAATGCTCCTGGGATAGAATGCAATCTATATACTTGTCCCTTTGTTTGGTATGTAGTAATTTCAAAAGACCCTGGGTGTTAATTTCTTACAAGATCCTTCTAGAATGTGCCTTAACACTCTTTCTTCTTAAAAAACCTTGCTACATTTGCATAGTAAATATAGCATATTTAGTAAAAATTGTGTTTTAAATACACACATTTATATGCGTAGTACTTATGGATGTACAAACTTGTGCACATATACTATGCACAGGTAATAAAGAAAAACTGCTGGTAATAAAATGTCTTTGGTTTTTCTTTCAACCAAATGTAAGATTGGGATGAGACTGCAGTGGTTGGTGTACACATTCCAGACTTATTTTGGTAATTGGCATCAATTTGTTTTAATAACATGAGAATGTAGTAGAAGATTATGCTTAAAAATCTAGTTACTGTATAAAAATTTTCCCATTTCCATTACAGATTCTTTGTTGCTTTTACTTCTTTGAAGAGCTGAGAGAAAATTTTGGCAGTACTATATGTCTGTGTATTGGTAACATCCAAATATTATTTGGCCACGTGGAATATTTGGTAGGGGCAATCTGTGAGAGTGTGTGATTTTATTTTTAATTTATTTCTTTGTCTGTAAACGTTCATATCAGCAGATGATAATTTGGAGGCTGCTTTAGCTAAGAAATAGTTTTATTTGGTTACCAGAATTTTCAAAATAATTATGTAAAAACTTTATTAAAGCAAATGCTTAGATCAGAAAATGCTAAGGACTTTCAATTTAAATCAAACTTTACCCTGATGAACAAAACCAATCTTCATGAGGAATTCCAAAATTAATTTAAATTTCTACCTTTGAACATTAGCAATACATTTTAAACACCAAAAAATTGTGCATTTCACGTAATTAATGGTTTTTAGCTTATTTACCCTCGCTATATGGTCCCTGCTTTTTTTCCCCAAAAACCTAGAAATTTTTTTCAATAGTTCTTTTTTGAGTCAATACAAATTGTTTAAAAATAAATAATCAGTTAAGGGAACTTATCCAAACCAAAAAAATAACTCAGAGCTATTACTGTCAGTAGATGAAAGCTAATTATAACTCTATATTTTTGGCACCATTTTGAGATTAGGCAAAAAAATTTAAAAAGTAATTAATTGATAATTACATTTCAACATAATTCTCTTTCCATGATCTCTGAAATTTTCTCTGTAATAAGCAAGAATCATATTTCTTTTGAAAGAAATTATTTATCCTTTTTTTTTCCTACTTCTTTCTTCTCCCCTCCATTCTGTTTTTCAGGACAATGAAAACAATAGCTTATGTTGAAATATTTTGTACAAATCTAAAAGAAGAAAAAAACAAAGAGAATGTGGTATTTTAAAGGAATTTATGAGTGGAGATTAATTTGAAACACTAGATCGTGTCTTGTTCCCATTTATGTGGCCGGGGTGGTAGGGAGAATTAGAAGGAGTTATTATTCTACCTTCCCCTGCCCTACCCCATCCACAATGTCGAGTCTTTTGTCAAGAGACTATTAATAAGTTGATTTTTTGGTGTCTTGTGAGGAGAAAGAAAGTGGAGTGATAAAACTTCTCCTTCTTCACCAGTTCAACTAGTTGTTGCATTTACACCAGCTAGGAAAATGTAGAAGACTGTTAGACCTCTTCAATTGCAATTTGTTATTAGGGTAGAGCTTGAGTCAAAAGCTGCCACTTTCTTACTAAATTATTGCTTCTCTTCAAATGTCTTAGTATGGTAGGAGTTGAAATAGAGCATAGTTAAAACTTCTACATAGTTTTTTTAATAATACAATAAAGGATGCAAAAATTTGCTTTACTTGTATATATCCTTGTAAAATCCTCACTGAGGAACTATGTTTTATGTATTCTCAGTTTCAGGATATACTGACTTGTGATGTCTATACCATGTAGAATTCTGTATGTTGGCACAGAACATACACATATATGCATAAATCTTATAATACACATACTTAGATTTTTCTTGATCTTACATTTCTGTGTACATCAGTAAAGCAGAAAAGCAAACTATAAATTTGCAGAGCTTAAGTGCTGTAAGAGGAAGGAAGAAGTCAAATACACAGAGTATTTGTAGATGAAGATCAACTTCCTCTCTGTTGTACAATGTAGTAGAAGCCATTCTGCTGCTTGGGACAGAATCAAGCATTTTGTGGCATCTCCATAGCCAGTTGTAGCCATTGTCAGGAGACAGAGACCTGAGCAAGACCTGTGGTTTTAGTTGAGTGTTGGTCTATATATCTCTGATACAAAATTAGAAGGCATCTGAAATTGTCTGCTCTTTAGACAAGCATAGTCATAACTGCTGCTCGGAAACCAGCCCTTCAATTCTGTTTTTCCTGAAACTGAAAGACACCCTCTCTGAACTAGCACTAGATTATGTACTTATCAGCGAGTGTTTGAGAAGAAACAGAACTCTTATCATAGTCACTGGAGATTTCTAAACATATCAAGCATAGACTCATGTCCATTCTTTTTCCTTTGAGTCCCTCATATTTTGGGAATCTGGGATTCGAAAGGAACTGAAGAGTGGGAAGCAAGAGTTTTGCTTTATGCCATTAATTTACAGTAGAAAGAGAAGTAAGGTGTATGCATTCTTTAGTGCTGTTAATAAGGTAAAAAGCATCTTATCACATATCTATGTGTTGCTTCATTGTCAGTTTGGTAGTATTCTGTACAGTAGCAGGAGAATAAAATTCCAGACTACTTTGTTAACCGTGAATAAAGTGAGATTTTTAATGCCTCTAAAAATCCAAAACTAATTTTAATGTTTTTGTTTCTTCATAGTTGTTAATCCTTTAGATAATGTAATCAGTGTCATCCTGGACTCTCCTGAAAAATGTAGTTTATCCTGAAAACTGTATTTTTATCTGATCAGTTGCCAGATCTTTAACCTCTTTGTGACTTCCAACTCTTTGCAGTCAAGATTCCTTAGTAACTTTTCTTTCTAGTTCAATGGTTGTCATCTGTTCAAATGTGTCTTTTTATGTGTGCTTGCTGTTCTGTCACAGGATTTTCTGTGGTATGTTAAGAAGGATAAGCTAGTGTTCAGATTCAGGGAAATTTAGTATCATCTAATGGTTTGAGCTGGAAGATCATCTAATTCCAAGCCCCCTGCCATGAGCCCCCTTCCACTAGACCAGGTTGTTCAGAGCCCTACCCAGCCTGACCTTGAACACTTCAAGGAATGGGGCATCTGAAGCCCTCTCTTCTCCAGGCTGAACAACCCCAGCTCTCTCAATCTGTCCTCATATGAGAGGTTTCCTGAGATGGAGAAGGACAATAAAAGCCCAGGCTAAAGAATTTTCTACATAATTGGCATTTTATATGTATTATAGAAAAACAGGTAAATTTCTCAGAATGCTTGGTGAGCCATTAAGGAGTTTGCCAGGAGCTTTTAGCAGGTGGGGAAGAAGGAAATACAATGTTCCGTGGAGAACAGCGTTCTTTTAGATCTTACCTCAGTTCTTCCACTGAGTGCAGATTATTCTTTATAACTTGAAAAAAACTCCTTTTGTCTGCTCCATCACCATTTTCCTTAATAAAGTCAGGCAGCTGCTCAAAGAAGGTTGCCCTTAAATGTGGTTGAAATCTCTCAAGAGTCCAAATCCGGAGTCTGAAGCTCATTTCTAGCCTTCCTCCCCATGCTATATATGCTTAGCCAGTGATGCCTCCTTGACAACAGAGATAAAGTGGACACAGCTAAGAAGTTTGGAAGGAGGACTGATAGTCACTGCTATTTCCCCCCCTTTGCCTGCCTGGCCCAGATGTTACCTCCCCACATAATCCAGTCTGTCCACAAATGGCATCATCTCTCTCTCTTTCCAGATTTTTATTTTAGACAAAATAGGTGCTATATGGTATTACCTTTTGCAGCTGCCACTTTTTATATCCGTATAGCTAGTGTTTCATTAGTATTATATTCTTGTATTTTGCAAAATGCGTAAGACATTGTAACTGAGTTCCTTGAGAAACTGTTTTTTATTATATTATTCTAAGAATATTATTATGAGGATAATTCTTGGCCTAATTATTTCTGTTTTGTCCTGGTTCTAAAAGGGCTATTTGAGGGAAGGAATTTTCTTCAAAGTAATTTGGGTTGGCAGAGCAAATCCTAATTGTTTGTAGCTTCCTTGTAAAGTGAAGGATGCCATAAGCTTCAGAAAAAATTTCACCACAACATATTGGTTGGGTGTGGGTTCTTCAATAAGTAAATTTCAATTGAAACTGAAGATCTGGGTTTATCTGTCTATATTTTCTTAGTCAGACATCGCAACAAGAATGTTCTCATGGTATCTGGAAATAAGACAGATTTAGTCTGCTTTGTTTCACTGTTATGAAAACTGCTTCTACTGGTTTTAAACATAAAGAAGTAACAGTGAATAGTTTGCACTGATGGGACTTTTTGTATGTAATCTGTTCATGACATTAACCTTAAAATACCCACAACCATTAGGTGTTTTGGAACAATGTATATTTGCCAAAATGTGATTGTGAAATACATGCAGGATATGAAATGACATGTTATAGTCCTGAGGCACTGAATTACCTCTCTGAGCAACTTATAATTGCTGTTTGCTGCATCATTTAATAAATAATACTATACATAATAGTATGTATAGATGAATATTTATTTATATATATGCAGTACATGTATTTGTTCTGTTTCTTTCAGCATAGGCATAGATTCAAAATGGGTTATTTTTACTCTGATTAAAGGTAGCACCCAACTGTGGTATAGCAATATAAAAAAGAAAAGAAATAAAAAACTTGTCTCAGCTATTTTCTATAAAATTTACCTAAGCACCTTGAATTTTTCCATATGCCCAGAAGTACTGCCTGAACAGCTGAAACATTTTGACATCTGTTTTGATACCTCTCTTTTAGTAGCCTGATCTCTAATACACGTTCAGATCATCTTCTCATTCACAGGAGTATTTCAGTAATTAGTTTGCTCACATTTTTACAAATAAATATTTAATAATTTTGTTGGCATAGACATTATAGAAAACCCTTTTTTTTTTCCTTCAGTGAATCTTCAGCTCTTCCCTGATATTTGGATGCTCTTTAGAGAAAGAGACATAAGTTTGAATTTCCTCAGGCAAATAGGGGAAATCAACCAAGATAACTCCCACTGGTAAGGTGTCTACCAGGAGGGGTTTTTTTCCCACAAGTAGGAAAATCTGTCACTTTTTCTGTGCTTTCAGAAGAAAATTATAGTCTCAGTTGCACTTGGTGCACAGTGCCTTTTTTTTGTAGATGGTTTTTTATTCTTTATGAATATGTATAATGAGAACCTTTTTTCTGTGGCCAGTCAGTGACTTAGACCCTGTTAGAAACTTTGGTTTGTTTCTTCTTTATTAGTTTGGAAGGAGAATACAGAAAAAAAAAAAAAGAAATGGTTTACATGCTTGTTGGCACTTTAGGACTTGGATTAATTTTGAAATTTTGTGGATGGTTACTTAAATGTTAGGGATTTTCGCTGACAATTTTTCATGTAAGAAAATATGCGCATTTTTAATTTCCCAATGCGCTGAGCTACAGTGAGTCCACTTTCATGTTTGCTTTCAGAAAACATGAAAGTTGTTTATTGATTTACACATTTTGTTTTTTAAAAATAATTCTGAAGTTAAAATTATGCCTTCTATCTCTTCTCCTTTCCTTTTCTCTAAGGGGGATATATAACTTTTTTTTAATTACAGTTAGTTCAAAACACTGATAAAATCTCTAAATAGAAACTTGTCATAATGAATACTTCTAAAAGTATTAATAAAATAAATTTTATAAGGATGTTATGGTTTAAATTAGCTGAAACTCAGTGGGGGGTTTTGAATGTGTACTTCTTTGGGCTTATATCAAAATGTTTAATTACCAAATGAAGTTTTATTACCCAGTAATACAGAAGATTATCAAGATCTATAATGTCTTACTTTGTAAAGTTTCTTTTTGTAACACATAAGAAAAGGAGGTCCAATAAACGTGGTGAATCAGATGTTTGATACATAAAAATAGGAATCGAGTTATGACTAGTATAAAACCCTATACCTTTCTGTGACCTACAAGCAAGAATTTTGATACCCTTTTTATAAGAGTCAAAGCTAAAACTGCACAGATTTTTTTTTCTTTCTTTTGATTCCTTCTCTCCTCAGAAGATTTAGGCCAAGTTATTTGAAAGTTCTTTCATGTTGCCCTGATTCAGCTATGTCCTGTTTTATCTCTCTGTTATGTTGAAAATTTTCCTGAGATCCCTAAACTTGTGATCATAGTCTCCCTATGCCCTTACAGTCTCTTGTGAAACAGAATGAATTAATTCATGTGCCAGGCTAATTGTTGTCAGTTGGTACATCCTCTCACGCTCTCATCCCCTCACTTGGGAAACGTCATGGAAAATGCCTTCTG
Organism: Empidonax traillii; assembly: GCF_003031625.1. Taxonomy (NCBI): domain Eukaryota; kingdom Metazoa; phylum Chordata; class Aves; order Passeriformes; family Tyrannidae; genus Empidonax; species Empidonax traillii. Next base: position 1,238,426 of record NW_020955228.1, on the reverse strand, counting down.
AAATGCTAAATCCTTCTCTCTCAGGTTCATTTAAATTCAGCTGGAGCTTCTAGAAGGCAAGCAACTGTTGAAAATTAAGCAATTAGCCTGCATGCTTAGGAAAACAACGTTCACCATTATGGCTTGTATATTATTCTGATGTTATTGATCTGGACTGTTTAATTAATGTTTGAGAATTCATTAACATAAATTATTTTCAAACCATATCAAAATTTATTGAACTTTTCATCTGAGAAATTCTGATAATGACAGTGAGATTTAAAAAGAAGATATTGTGGTTTACATAGCATATTAAGCATGATGCATGTAAAGATGGAAAATTATTGTCCTATGCTTTCCTTTTTTTGTTGTCTTGCTTACCAAAACATTGTGCAGTACCTTTGGAAAGTGGTTTGGGTTGGGGAGAATGGGTAGTAATTGAAGAAGGGGTAGCTACTTGCTGCAGCATTTCCATGTTTCAGAAGGGTAAAGTTCCATGAGGAAAAAGAAAAATAGTTATTATTGCAGAATAGAGAAATGTGTATAATTCTGTGTTGTTCTCTCTCTTGTGAAAGTTATTTTTAATTAGGCTGAGCAATAGTTTTGTATCTTTAAATGTTCTGTTCTAAGTGAACCATACTCAGTACTAAAACCTCTGCTTGGTGAGAATACTCTAACACCTCTCAATGTCTTCTACAGTGGTCCTCACAGGATTTTTTAAAGAAATTTTTCCATTTTTCCACAGTCATGTAATAGGTTATGTATATTACAATAAGAGATGATAGAGAAAGCACTGAAAGTGAGCCTCTTTTTTTAAAGCTCATCCCTTTTTCATTGGAAAGCTAAATGGATAATCTAAACTACTCCTAGATCTGCTGTAGTCTAGCTTAGTTCTATTAGTTACTGTTTATACATTTACAAAAGCATATAGCCAGAAATGACTGTACTACTTTAGAGCTCAGTTCTAATAGGATAATCTTCACTGATTATGTTAGGGCCTCTAGAATGTTTTTCGGCTATGGAGTATTAGAATCACAGGTTTTGTGGTTTTAGGCAAGAACCTAAACACGAGGCTCTACACATAGATCTCTGTTGGGCAGGACTGGTTTTACACATTTTTTACGTAGAGTGTGTGGTTTTGCATCTAAATTTTGGGCTATTCTAAACAGTTATGAAGTGCATTCAAACCCCTTAGCAGCTCCTAACTTCCAGCATAGTTTAAAAGCTTTTGGGTGATCAGTGTCTGAATTCTGGTTGTATGAACGTAGCTTCTTTCCTGGAGGACTACAGGTCACAGAACATGATAGAAGAGAGGATAAAGCACTTTCAAGTGAAGAAATCTGGCTGTAGAACAACCACCCACTTTCCTTTGTCCTTTGCTAAGCACCCTGATTGGTGGCAGTCAAGATGTCAAATATAATAACAGGACATGGCAACCAAGTCATGTGTTTCTTTGGAATCTCTTGTCTTTTCTGGTCAGAAAACATGAGGCAATTTTGAAAGCACATTTTGGAGGACACTAGCATAAATTATAGTTTGACCATCATTACAAAATATTGAAAAGTTTGAAGGTTTTTGAGAGAGACTTCAGTAAGAAGAAGCACAGAATTTTAACCTTATTTATTCAAATATCTACCAAGCATAATTCTGAACCCAAAAGTGGAAAAAATGTAGCATTAGGGATTTAGTTATGGCTGGCAGCTTGGAGGACCAATGTCACTCAGGCATTAAAAATATGCAAAGAATATTTTTAGCAGACTAAGTAGATAAAGCAAATATTGATGTAATAAAAAAAATTTTACATGTCCATCCATAAACCTTAATATAAATGGGACTATAATTTGGTTTTGCTTTCCTTTTTCACTTAGCTATTCTTTTTTTGTGTATATGATTTAGTGAAATAGCTAATACACATTTCATTAATGCACAATCTAACAAAGCAATTTCACATTGTTAAAAGTGGTTGATTTAGTGATTAATGTATTTGTTATGCTTGTGGTTAAAAAAACACATTTGTATAGTGTAGACTTAATTACCGGTTTACTTGGATGCTGATACGAGTCCTTTTGCCGTTGCAGTTTGATAATTTATAAACAGTGAATTAAATGTCAGTAACTATTAGAGAGAAAAAATGTAAAGTTTGTAGCATGAGTGAAACAGAAAATGATTTGCCAAAGTAAAAGTGTGGCCGAAATTCTGTGATGAGACAAAGATAGTGAGTCCCTGTCCAAGTTGGTTATTTCCATTTGACACCCAGCTTGAGCATTGTCGGTGCAATTTTTTTCAGTCTCTGCTATTTTAGTCTTCAAGAGTTGAGAGTTTTTTGGTTTCACTGAACTTCATTCTCAAATGAAGTTCTGTATTAGAAGCTCAGTGTAGATATCCCTTTGCCAAGCTTTCATTCTTAATAATAGTGACTTGCACAAGAGGAGTCAAATGTTGCAATCTATGCTGCTGCTCCCTCATATTGATATTGATACACATTTAAAACATTAACCTGGGGCAATTAGGTCTTAGTCTTAATGGAAAACACCATATTTCATGTGAGCATAAAATATTTGTATCTCATAAATACATTAAAAAAAAGTCGAAGAAGTCAGGGGAAGAGAAATCTCTGCTTGAGAGTGTTAAAATGATTATAAAATTGTAAAAATTATTTATACTGTGACTCGGATGCCAAATTCACTGAGGCATTTGGAAAATTTAGTTTTGATATTCTTTTTTCTGGCATGGTTTCAAGATGATTCTTAAACTAAAGGAGTTGCACTACAGTTTTCTATGGAGAAATGGAGTCTTCCTGAAGCATGGGGAGAATTCTCAAAGCATTTTTTGCTATAATTTGGCTTTATCGCTTAATTTTTTAATGATGACAAGTTGCTGTTCTGCTTAATCTAGAAACAAATACAATAACACTATTTTTTACAGATTAATGATAAGCTGTTTTAAAATCATATATGTAATGAGTAGCATCATTGATAAGTATGCAGTTGTGTCAATATCTTTCAGGACAACTTTATCTTTAGTAGTTCAATATTAGCAGAATGGGATCATAATGCTTTGCATTGCTGTGACCCCATTGCAGCCTAAACCTTCCTCAAGGGGGACATGCTGATCTCTCCCTGGTACCAGCAACAGGACACGAGGAAATGGAATGAAGTTGCATAGGGGAAGTTTGGATCAGTCATCCAGAAAAAGTTCTTCACTGAGATGGTGGTCTATCAGTGGAATAGGCTTCCCAGGAAGGTGGTCATGGCACCAAGCCTGTCAGAGGTTGAGAAGCATCTGGATAATGCTCCTAGTCATATGCTTTAGTTTCAGCTAGTCCTGTGAGGAGCAGGGAGTTGGACTCAATGATCCTTACGTATCCCTTCCAACTTGAGATACTGTACGATGCATTTTATTACTTAAAATGGACAATGCTGTCTTAACGGGATCACTCATCAATGGAGTTTTATTAATCAGTTCTTACCTTGCTGGCAAAAACAAAGCCAAATTAAAGTAAATTACAACAGTTTTGAATCAACAGAATGTGTTGCCACCTAGGGAAAGACTGGAGGCCTTCAATTCTCTGAATTAGGCATCCAAAAATCCCCTGTTTTTTGTCTGCCTGATTACAGGAAAAGAGAAGACAAGCTAAGTATGTCCCTATGGGCCACATAGGTGCTTTGGTTGCAGTTTTGTATGTGCTGTTAAAACACATTCTAATCAACAAACTAGACAGCATGAAACTTGATTTCAGGGTCCTGATATAATGGCTCTGAATTTACTCTGGGCTATCTTATACTGAGGTATTGTAGCAATACTGTCAGTTTTCAAAGTAATATTTAATTCAGTAATCACTTTCAAAAATAGCTGAGCCAGTCTCTATCTTCAGAAATCAGTGCTTTAAATACAGTCTAAAGTTTTTGTTAAAAGAATATTATTTGATGGATTAGTATGAATTTTTTTACAACATTCACATATTTTTCTTTCCCTCCTCACTCTAGACAATTGATTTAGAGGGATTCAAGCTGTTCATGAAGACTTTTCTGGAGGCAGAATTACCAGATGATTTCGTTGAGCATCTTTTTACATCATTTAGCAACAAAATCTCTCACTGCAGTCCATTAATAAAAAACAAACCACAGCACCTTTCTGGAGGTAAGTGATAAAATCACAGTAATATAAGGGCTAAAGGTTCCCTCACCCAGCTGTTTTACTCCTAATAGCTATAAATATATGGAGTTCTAAACTATATGCTGGTGGGAGAGGTTGTTCTGGTATTTGTGAAATTACAGAAACTAAATCATGATAAGAAATACTGTGAAAAGAAATGGATATTAGATGGTTTCATGTTTTAAATTCATAATAATGATGCAGCTGAGACACCAAGTGGACGGTCTTTGTCATGTTAATGCTAATCAGATTGCTATGGTTACATGATCTTGCTGCCTACTCTACTGTATAAAAGTAGAAGCCTTCAGAACTTCACAGATGAGGCTCCTGATGGAGATCTATTGTTTCTGTGCCCAGTTACTGCTGTTTCTTTTAATTGTCTAGGTGTGATTCTGTTGTTAGTAATCCTACATAGTTAACAGGTTGTATTTAAAAAATCATCTTTTATCATTCTGGTATTGTATTTATATGGTTTTGACACTTCATATGTATAAATTATAACAACTGGTTTTAGGTCATTGCCAGATTTACAGATAAATTCTGCCCAGTATAGGCTATACTCAAATTTCTTCACTTTTACTATAATTCTCTCTGATATATTTTATTCTTCCGTGTGATAAAATTATAATAATGATAATTATTGTAACATCATTATTAAAGTTTTTATTATTGTTGTTGTTTAAACTGTATGCTAAGTTTTTACTCTAGTGCTACTTCCTAAAATTTTTTTCTCCTGCACTAACTTTTCCCAGTTTTTAGTTTTCATCTTTTGCTGTTACTAAGGACTTCAGAAATGAGCTAATAAGATACTGGCTTAGAAATGAAAGCAATGAGAGGCAATTGAGTTCACCTCATGCAGGAGTTATTTGTGCTTGAAAATATACTCTATATATTGTAATTCACTTGTATGAGATTTAAACTAAATGTTGTGTCTTGACAATTTGTAACATTTAAAGGGAAAAACTGTGCATTAGTACATTTTGATGTGCAAATGGTGATTACAGAAACCTTTGTTTTAGGATATCTAGTAGTTTCTAAATGTTGCTAATAGTGAAAGAAACTTGACTGCTATTGCAAAATAAATTTGACAGAAACATTTGACATTCTTCTAGAAAATGAAAAGATATATGAGAGCTAGAGAAGATGACAAGACAAGTAGTAGAGTTTATCAGTCTCTCTGGCACGTGTTCATTTTCCACTTACTGTCTTTTGGTCCACTCATGTCTGTTTATAAATTGTATTTTCAGTTAAGGTGTCTGAAGAGAGATGGAAACAGATGCCAGGTAAGCAGCAGCACTGTGGGTCATCCGTAAGGCAGAACATTGCAATCAACCCCTCCCACCTCTGATTAAGAAGTAATAATTTAACCTGTACCTTGCAGCTGATGATAAGTTAAAAGATTCCTTAAAATTTTTATTTCTTTTCATTTGGGTGTATAGTTTTGAGAGGAATTATCCCAAGTTTTGAAATACTTTTTATTCTGACTTAACTGACTTAAGCTGATTAAATAGAGCACTGCCCTATTAAATATTTATATTCATTTAATGTTCATTTTCGGTTTATTATTTGTCTGAAACCATGAACATGGACTTGATTCCAAGATACATTTTCTGAATGCGAATTTGCTCTTATTTACCAAATTTTATTGTTTTAACCTGTGTAGACAGGTATTGTTTTAACATGTAGACATACCTTTTAACATGTAGACTTTTAAAGATGTCTTCAGATTGCAATGAAGTATTTCAAGATAAAAATAGGGCAGGGAAAAAAACTGCACCGAAATTCTGTTTCCATTTGCTAAAGTAATTAACTTGTTCAAGACAAATGGATGAGAGAAATTACATATGCAGGTTATGTGTGCAATGATGAATTTGTACTGTTACAGAAAAATTTTTAAGAACAGTGTATCCTTTTGCAAGTTTCATCTTTAACACCTCTAAAATCAGTGAGAAATGTAGCAGACTTGTAAAGAAAGTTTTTATTACTGCTCTCTCCATGTTCTGCTGTCCTTCCCAGTTTTTCCCATTTTGATCCTGCAGATTCCAGTGATATCTACAGGACTGGTCACACTAGCATTGTCCTGAAACGAAAGGAGTTTGGCAGTTTTGAGACTTGTATTCTAAGCGTTGCACTGGAATTGCTGTTAATCATAATATCTGAGCACATATTTAAATTCTGTGTTTATTTCCTCAATAGTCTATCACTGAGGCTTCCATGTTTTAAGTATGTACTGCACTGACACACATCTGGCTGTGTTTTTGGGATAACAACACACTTGGGTATTAGCAGAGTTTGACACTAAAACGTCTTCAATTAGTGTGGTTGGTGTCAATCTATAAATAAATTGAAGATTCTGCAAGCACAAGGCTGTGGATACCGAGTTGGGCAGGGATTGTTTTAATACTTAACATGTAATGAAGTAGATTAAAATTATTCACCAAATTTGTTAATAGTCAAATGACATCAGAAAAAAAAAGGTTATCTCATTCCCATAATTGGGGTGGTATTTTGATAGTTTGCTTTATTTGTACAATACTTTAAAACTTCTCTATCATTTAAATCTACCTTTGCTGGATAAACTATGAAATCAAATTGTTTAGAATTTTGGATGAAGAAGTAATCTGAGATTCACATAAAACAAAGATGCATGTATGTAAGAGTTATGTTTTCATTTTCTACTCATATCGTAGTGAAGACTAACAAAGGCTATTGGTTATTTCCAGGTCTGAGACTTAACAAAGGTACCTCTACATCCAGACCTCCTACTCCTGCCAACTTACATTTACCAGACATGATCCAGCTGAAAGATATTGTTTGCTATTTGTCACTGCTAGAAAGAGGAAGACCAGAAGACAAGCTAGAATGTATGTTCTTTTTTAAAGTAATTTTATATGTTTATTTTCACAAGTCATCAAATGTTCTGTTTCTGAGTTTAAGAACCAGCTTTGTGACAGCTGTATTATAAGAATATGGTTCTAGGTGACAGTTATTGCAGACATTATTTTTTAATCTTGCTGATAGTATTAATTTGATGAGATTTTAACTAAATTTGCTCTATCTAGCTCTTGCTAAGATGAGGAGTAAGGATTGTACATTCTGTAGTTAAAGTAATCTTTTCTATACTGTCATCCCTTGATTAACATCAGATCTGAGAAAAACAGATGAGATATAATGAGGATACTTGAAGATATATAGATAGGGTGAATAATCTGTACTAAACAAGCTAATTCACCCAAAGAATAGTTGTTGGTATAGGCTGTGGGCTCTGTAATGTTAGTGGACATGGAAAAGCCAAGAATGATCCAAGTCTGCCTCGCTGTTGGGAATGAGTGTTTGACATGGGAAGTTAGAAATGTTGTTTTTTTTAATTAGGGGCCTGAGCCCATCAAGCACAACACCTCTACCTATTAAAAAATAATTTTGAGTTTCATCTGTGAATGGAGAAAATTGTCCTCATTGAGATCAAATATATTTCAATATACATATCTGGTTTGTATAGAAGATCTGTGGGATCAGTAGGGCTTCTGTCAGAGTAAAAATTCATTACATGGTTACATGACCACATTTTGTTGAAGTATCTTGATGTTTCATTACCTGTAGTTAGCTTACAATGGCACCTTTGTACTGTAAGATCCTTGATACCTTTGCCTCAGCAAAGATTATAAACAGCCATTCCCCAGATTTGGTGACAGCAGTTTGGTACCACATGATTAGAATAGGAGAATGTATGCATGAATGTGCATTCAGAACACAAGCGCAGAAAAACTGAGTTCCTAGGATTGATTTTAGCTTACAGTGTAATAACTTTCACAGTAGCAAGTTATGCAAGCCTTATCAGAGTTCTGAAGAGCTCAGTGCACAAACCATAGCATGAAACGGAGATTAGTTGCCTCCCCTGGTGTCAGGAATTGGTACAATGAAAAGGAGGCAAGACAGAGGAGCAGGTGATCATAATAGAGTAGGGAATTTTCCATGAACTTCCTGCAATAGAAACTCCATGTGCAAAAGACTATATATAATTTAGGAGGGAGAGAGCGTGATCTAATAGGTGTATGGTACTCGCATGTTTGTGTATTCAATGTCGTTTGCATTTACCATGTATAATTATGGGCACATTTTTTTTATAGATTTATTTTTTACTTTGTCATACAGACTTAAAATATACCACATATTGTCACTTCTTAGTATCTCAATTTTGGCTTATACTGTAAAATTAGTATGCAGACTTTCCTGTTGATTTTAGTTGAATTCTTCTTATGAATTAATGGTATAATTTAACTCGTTGAAATAGCTTTATAGCAGTAGGTCCTGTGGCTGGAAGGTAAATTATAGATTTGCAACAATGAAGTGAAAAAAAAAAAAATTACTTATTCTGGAGTTGCCCGGGGAGGGGCCCTGACCGGGAATCAAACCCGGGCCTCGGTGGTGACAGCGCCGCGTCCTTAACCACTAGACCACCAGGGGCTCTGGGCAGATGGAGCTCGTTAGCCCTGTAAGGCAATCCATCTACGTCCTGAAGACCTCGCTGCCACCGTCCAAGCTTGCTTGGCCCGGGCAGATGAACCTCAGGATTAAAGGGTGGGCTCAGTTCCGCGCACACTGTGTCTCACCTAAAAAATCCAATGCGCAGGCTGGAAGGTGTAAAAACCTTCCCCGGTTCTTCGTTCGCGAAGACTGGCCAGTCAGTGCTGTCAGTTAAGGGGATGGGAAAAGAAGATTGAGCTCTGTAGTTTGCATCAGAGCTTCTGTTCCTTTGTTTTTATCATTTTGTTGTTGTTTTTTTTTTTCTCCTAGAGTGTGTAAATCAGTGAGAACATGAATATTTAACAGTATACGAATAGAAAAGAGATTGCATGCCAGACCAGTAGCATAGTTTTTCAGAGTCTAGCCAAGAGCACAGATTGAGCCTTTTTACTTCCCAATACATTTGTAATTGAAAAGATTTTGTTTTGCTTTGAGGAGAAACAGTTATAATTATGCTACTGTCTGGTTCTAAATGTCTGATTAGAACTACTGATTCATGTTAAGGGAAAAAAAAAGTTGTAAGCACTACTTCTGTGGAGTAGGTAGTGATCATGGAAATGCTGAAACTTGCCTTCGTGATAACTGTAAAACATTCTTTAACCACTGTATTAGAATCACAGAGGGGGAGGAAAGAGAACCAAATTACTTGAACTTTATCACTGAGTGATTCAGTGATTCATCCCTATGGAAACTGAATGCTTAATGGTACCTTTGCCAAATAATATTAGCTGTCAAGCTCTGAGCTTTGGTAGAAGGCTTACTAGCGGGGGCAGCACCAGTCTCTGGTGACTTTTGGAATTAACTGTTGTTTTACACTGAAGCATCTCTGCTATGTAACTCCAAGCAAAGAAAGAGATTTTTATAGGTTTTTTTAGCCTGTAACTAATGAATAGTGGGCCTTTGTGGCTTTAAACAATGTACTACAGTAAACATCATCAATCTCGTATTACAGCTCTTAAGAGCAATGCAATGTAGTGGCAAAAATTATTGAAGTGAGCAGTGTAGTACTTACCTTTTTTCCCCACAATTAGATGATCAACTTATTCCCAAGATGGAGAATATAAGGGAAGCAAGCCAATCCATATAACAGTTAAATATGTTTTGCTTTAAGTCCAAAAATAATCAAATTCTTTCTGAATTTTACTTTCTAATTGCTAAGAATTTCCTCTCACTTCTCACTGTAGTGTTTCCTGAAGACTGTTACAAACTTTGCTTGCAGAATTTATTGCTGTAACAGCATTTGCTGTGGATCCAGTGTGATGGGATTCTTCACTGTTAAATAGGTCATATGTTATGTTTCCAAAACCAGTTTGTAAGCAGATTGCTTGGGTTTTGTTGTCAGTGAAGGCATTACAGTGTCCTATAACCACCTCTACATGGGTTGACTTCTTCATCCCTACAAAATTGTTGTAGTGCTAAAAAAATTAGCACTTTTGAAGGGGATGGTAGGTGTTTAGATTTCAGAGCTCTGGTAAACTGTCCCAGAAAGTAAGTAGGGACAAATAAGTGAGGTAGATGCAGGCTTCTGTATTTTCTCTTTAGTCTTTTAACAATCTTTCCTACCAAAGCTTCAGGCTGCTTTCTGCTCTGCAGTCTCCTGCAGTATATGATCAGCTGAAGAAGCTGCTTTCAAATATCTTGGTAGTGGTAGACTTACCCATTGTTGTGGCTGGAATCAAGTCATGATATAATCTTGAAAGTATATATTTTTGGGATATTCTCAAAGTACGCCTTTTCTGGGTGACTTCCCAAAATGTTGGGAATACATTTTCAAATTGATGAAGCAAGTTTTAGGTTCTCAGAGAAGCCATGCTGGCAGTTTGTGAGGAATGTTTATTGTTGGATTTGAATTATTAGATACATAAAATTTTAATCATCTGTATCATTTAGTTGGTCAGAAAATACTTTCTAAAGCAGAATAGTGATAGCTGCTACCAAGGGAGTAGGATAGTATTGTTAAAACTTAGGCAGGTTTTTCAATATTTGCCTGACCAATTGTATGTTATCCAATATTTGGTGAGATTGACAGAGAAGGACCTTTTGGGATTACTCATCATGACTACAGATCATCTCTAGAAGCAACCAAAATTATGTTCACAGACCAAATTAGCTGTTGGAGTGACTATGGGGAAAAGGTGCAATTACACTGTCCAGCTAATATGTCTTGTTGGAGACACTGTGGCAGGGTAGCTGCTGAGTAAACCTCTCACATAATACAACTTACTTGGTGGGTCTGCAGTTAGAGTGATCATTAAAAGTAAATGTTAATATTTGTCCTTTCTTTGAAACTCAGGTTTAGTTGTTTCATGTTTGGAAAAAAAAAAAAAAAGATATGTACTGTGTTTTTTAACCAAGTTTTCTTCTCTCTTTATTTTCTTTTCAGTTATGTTTCGCTTGTATGATACAGATGGGAATGGATACCTGGATAGTTCGGTAATGTTGTTTGTGTATTTTAATGCATTCTAAGAGTATGTCATGATGGCATACCTGTACAAAAATACATTAATTCAAATCAAGCTTATATTTATCCTGAATTATTAGAAGCAGTATAAACTATAGTCGATAAAAAATCAATAATTTAAAAAGTAAATCTTGAGTTTTCTTTTCCAGTAAGCTGTAAGCTGCTGCTTCTACTACTGTATAAATTTTCAAATGTTGACACTGCTGTCATGGAGTCCTATTCTATAGTCTTCTGATTTTTCATCATATTACTGTAGGGGACACATTAATATAATTCCAAAAATTCTATTATGCTGCTGGGAGATGTGTATCTCAAAGCACCCTTTGTAAAGATTTCATTAAAAAGAGAAAGTATGAGAGTCACACAGTGAATTTATGTGGAGAGATGTCAGAACTTCCACACTGTTATGAAGAATGGAGGAACGATGTTGAGGCAGAGTTTTGAGGAGTAGCCCAACCAAGTGTTTGAAGAAAAATCAGAGATATAAAAATAATTAAAAAAAAAAATTAGCTATTTTTTTCTGTTACCTAACAGAAAGCAGTATTTTATTGGCAGTGCGTTTTGTTTTGTTCTGTTTTTGTTTTGGTTTGTTTTTTTTTACCCCTTCTTTTTTATCTCCTGGAAGCAAGATAGCGTAGAGTGGATTGGTAAAGAAGAGGAGCTGATTCCCATAGTGACAGGGAAATTTTTGCCTGCGGGCCAGTTTATGATAACACACATACTGGTGGCTGAAATCTTTTCACATGTCGCAGCTCACCCTGGAACAGGGATGGAGTGATTATCTCTGGCCCTTGTTCCTCTTTTTCTGAGGGCCCTGCTTCCTCTTCATCCCTCACTAAGTGAACTGATTTTTGACATGGATTTCTTCTGTATAGGGACAGCTGCTACCAGCACAAGTTCCTCTGGTTCAGCTGCAGTTTTGAGTGGCCACAGTGCCTGTCGGTCCACTTTCCTCCTCCTTCCCCAAGGGTGCTGTCTAGTATTCAGCAGTGTCTGATAAATAGTAGCCAGGCACAAGTCCACTTTGTAACTTTGTGCCTCTCCAAAACTGTCACAGCATTTTTCTTTAAAATATTCTGCCACTTTAACAGAGTCCTGTAGTTGTTAAGGGGTGAACTTCCAAAGCATTGGAACAGAGTAATCCTTTGAAAGCTGGCCCATTTTCTCTCACCTTCAATGCCACTCATGACTCTATCCATGCCCAGGACAGATCTCTGAACAACCTCCCTGAAAATCTCTCTCTTAACTCTAAACATGGTATGGATCACACTGAGGAAAACTGGCAGACTTAGCAAAAAGAACATGTTTTCCTTAACATCCAAAGGGAATTAAAAATTCTGAAATGCAGTTGTAGCAGGCCTGAAGGAGGAGAACGGTGTGAAAAGCTGAGGAAAATCATCCTTCCCCTGTGCCCCCACAGACTTGGTGTCATTCCTAATGGACTCTGAAAGGTAGTGCCTAAGGTATGAGTAGGAGAGCAACACTGAATACACATCCTGAACAGCCCTCGTGGCCTTTGATGTTATGTCATAAATTGATATCCCACAGTACATCAACAAAGGAATCCTGATCCCTCCCTGCTCAGAAAAATAACATCACAAGGAGCACAGACAGGAATATATATACAGGGTTAGGTACTGCACCCATGTGAACAAACCAAGCAACATTGTGACCAGTGGCTCTGTGCCTAATACAGCAAATGCTTAGATCAGATTTGTTTCCAGCCTGTTCTGGGCAGATCTGTTGTTATCTCAACCCTTCATGCCTCACATTAAGCACCAAGTAAGGCTGTTGTGGTTTAGGAATGGTACTCCCCAATTTAGTGCTCCCACTGAGACTCTCCAAACCACAGTGTTGCTCCTCTCCCCTCTTCCCTCTCTCCCTCTCCCCCTCCTGCAGCAGAATGGAGAGGAGACTTGGAGACAAAAGATAAAGATCACAGTTTGAGATAAGAACAATTTACTGGAAACAGCAATTATAAAAGAAAAAAAAATAGTAATACCAGCAACAATATTAGTAAAAAAGGTGTGCAAAAGAGGGAGAGTAAGTTACATCCAAAATGCTCACCACAGAGCCTGACCTGACCTTACTGCAGGCACACTACCCTGACTGCTCTCTCCAGCTTGGAACTAGCATTACCCTACTGCTCCCCTGGCCATATGTACTCAACTGGGAGGAACTCTTTCTTCCCTGAACAAACTCCCTTTCTGCTGCTCCTAGCAATGAGTTGAGGTGGTATAGAATAACCTCCATAGGTCCCAGCTATGCCTCTCCTGCTATGGCTAAAATTTATCCTGTCTTGGCTGGAACCAAGACAACAGGAGAATTCAGAATGCTCCTAGATAAGCACTGGAAATGTTTACAAAACAAAATTGAATATATGAGTACAGAAAAGCAATAGTGATACATGATCAAAGCAAATTGCAACACCATAATGGTAAGAAAACTTTGTATTAGTTTATAGCATCTGCTTTATGCCTTATTTCCATTGGAAAGCTTTGAATTATACAATGGCTGTCAAAAAAATAGTTTGTTAGAATGCTGGAATTGAAAGATTCTTACAGCATTATATCACAGCGTGGACATCAAATAGTAAAAACAGTGCTCAAAAGTTAACTAGGAAAGAAGATTCTATGACTACTTTCAATTACTTTAATTGTGGGGATGTATTTCACCTCCCTGAGTACTTTACAGTCCATGCCTGATGTTTTGCTCATGAAGCAGATTCACCTAAGTGGACAGCTTCCTGTGTAAAGGACAATTCATTAGGAACATTGATGAAACAGTGTCACTGAATTCAATATAATTGAATTATAAGTTGCTTTGCAGTAGAATTTTTCTTTGTAATATTGCATTAAATATCATACTTTTCATTCATCTCTAGGAGCTGGAAAATATCATTGCTCAAATGATGCATGTTGCAGAATACCTTGAATGGGATATTACTGAACTGAGTCCAGTAAGTATCCATTTATCACAATTTTTTAATGTTGCTAGAGACGGCATTTTTTGATATTTCATGTCAACATGTGATTCTATATGTTAGTAAGATAGAAATGAGAATAGTTTGTGTTCCACTGTGGAACTGTCAATTAGTGCTTTTATGAGTATTTTGCTCATTGAATATAATCTGTGAAACATTCTTGCTACAGTTTAAGGGTTTTTTTCTATGTATGTATTAATTAACTTTTATAACACAACTGGTTTGTCTATGAAAATTTCTTAAAAGTAACTCTAAGTACACAGGGAACCCAACTTGGTTTAGGATCTTTAGGTGATAATAAAATGTAAATAGGAATATGGCACTTCATTTTCTGAACTGTCCTTACTCATTTTACTACAGCTGCCATACAAATAATATTTCCCTTACTTTTTGTATGTGGATGAGGAAATTGGAGATCTGCTCATATTCTAGCAAGAAGTTGCTATATTAGAATATAATAATAAAAAATTAGAATTTATGAGATTTTTCATTAAACTGTGTAGATTCTTCATGAAATGATGGAAGAAATTGACTATGATCATGATGGCACTGTTTCTCTAGAAGAGTGGATCCAAGGAGGAATGACAACTATACCACTCTTGGTTCTCCTTGGGTTAGAGAATGTAAGTATTAAATAACAGTGTCAAGTCTCTGCTTGCATGCGTGTGGACCTCAGGTTAGTTTCTCTAAGGCCTCTGTAAAGAATATTTCGCTTTACTTTTCTTTAGTAGGGCTGAAGGACATGCAAAGAGCAAAAGTGCATCTTCAAAGGCAGTTACCATTAGCATGTTTGAAGCTGCACCAAATGAGTTAGCTCTGGAGCTGGAAGCTGTAAAAAGCTGATTAATTTGCCCTGCTAACAGCACGTTGTTAATTCCTAGCTGTAGTATTATTTGTTAGAGTGCCCCTGGTGGTGCAGTGGCTAAACCACAGCATCATCAACGCTGAGATCCGGGTTCGATTCCCGGTTAGGACACTCCCCAGGCAGATGGAGCTCGTTAGCCCTGTAAGGCAATCCATCTACGTCCTGAGGACCTCGCTGCCACTGTCCAAGCTCGCTTGGCCCCGGCAGATGAACCTCAGGATTAAAGGGTGGGCTCAGTTCTGCGCACACTGTCTCACCTAAAAAATCCAATGCGCAGGCTGGAAGGTGGAAAGACCTTCCCCGGTTCTTTGTTCGTGAAGACTGGCCATTATATTTATATTATTTGTTAAGAATATCTTACTGTGCATGTGTATGTTTCAGCTGACTTGGAGCAGTGTCTGGTGTTCTCAGCATGGTAGTGGGTTCTGTGGCTGAACCGTACTGAGTCACAGAACAATCTGCATTGGAAAGAACTTCTGGACATCTGGTCCAGTCTCTTATTAAAGGGAGGGCCATGAATTAAGTTATCCAGGGCCCTGTCAAGCCTAAATAATTCCAGTGAGGCAGATCCACTGGTCCTGTGGGCAAACTCTCCCTGTGTTAGTTGTTCTTAAGGGAAAGAGCTTTTGTTCTTACGTGCAGAGGGAAATTCTTCAGCAGCAGTTATTGGCTCTTGTCCTGTCATAATACATACCTGTGAAGATATTCCATCTCTGTAACTACCTTAATAAACTATACTAAGTAGCAAAACCAAAGAGATCACTTACACCAAAGAATAGAGTGTTATGAAAAATGAACTTGTTTCCGTACATTTACAACTTCACATTAAAGATAATACAGATGTAATATGATTAGTTTTTTACCAGTTAAATGCAACTGTTTTAAGACTGGCATGTTGCCAGTGCCACCTGCTGTCCTGTAACTGAGCTAATTTTGAACACATGTATATAAGCATATGTTTCAATGCTTTTCTATTACTTGAAAAAAAGAAAAACATTGCATCTTTTCTTAATTAATTTTCATATATTGAGGTGAATAAATAATATTTATTTTCCCCATATAGTCCTATGGCTTCAGCTAAATCTAGATTGCTGCAGTTGCTCCATGGTATTTTATTTAGACAAAGAATGGTCAGACTGAGACTCTGTATAGGAAAATATGTAACAAACCAGTTTGTTGAACAGAAGATCTATAAGTTTTGCAAAATCTTAATAATCAAATTACAAGCAAAATACCTGAATTTCAGTGTGTTTGGATTACTGTAAATATTAATTCCCTAACTCTGTACGTGAGACTGAGTAACAAAAATGTTAAATTGCTTCCCTGTCATCAAAGATATATTTGTCAGGCCAAATTCCATTATTTCCACAGAATTACTAAAAACAAAGGGCACCAAATGCTCTCAAGCAATCAGTATAGCAGATAACTAATAGTCATTTTCAGTGCAGATTTTTCTTTTGTGACAGACATTCTGGGAGTATTTTTCAGTGTCTACATTTCATTCTTTCTAAATTTGAAACTCCTTCAATTATGGCATAAATTAAGGCAGATCCTTCTGTAGAGGTTTATTTTCATATTAAAGCAAAAGCTATTATACAGAAGCTATGTTATCAGACAGATTCTCCTTTTGATTATTTTTACTAGTTATTAGACATTTATCATGCTGCATGTAGCTTTACTATAGAAATAAAAAAAATGCACAAATAGTGATCAAATTTCTATAGCCTGCTATCAGCATGGGCCAGTGTTTTTATCAAGAGTATCCCTAGTACTTGATGCATTTAACAGACATAGGTGTACAGTTGTAGAAAAATAGCATGTAAAATATAGTTTTATTATATTTTTGGATCAATAAGCATAGTTTATTATTTAATGCTTTTTTAATATTCTGCTTTACTGTGAATCAAGTCCATTACCTACATATGAGCTAATTTGCTAGTCATTTACTAATGATTCACTAGGATATGATGCCACCCTTTAAAAGGGCTCCCATTTTTCTTTTGATGTTTAAAACGACTGAATTTTTTACCATTTGCAAAATATGTAGAGAAAAGCAAAATTTTTATATTTTTCTTCAAACAAGCAGAAATTTACTCCTTCTGTTTGTATGCAGTTCTAAATGATCAAATCAAACCGTATTTTAGAACACTGAAAAGTGAAATCAATAAAGTTAAAATTCTAATGCCTGTCCATCATTATTCTGTGTAAACTGATAGCATGGTTTAAATTGTTTTAGAGCATCTAATGTATTACCCAAGCACTTCACTCCAGTGCATCATTCCCATTAGTGTGACGCTGTCATTTTTTTTACATGCTGTTGTTAGATTTTGCAAACCTAGCTTCCCAGGGCTCTGCTTTTTTTGACTGTCTTTCTCCTTTTAGTTATGATAATAAAAAGTTAGATAAAAATCTTTTGAATTCATTAATCAAATAGTAAAGTGGTTATATCTTCAAGTTTTCATCAAGCTGATTAGTATATGAAAACAAGAGGCATAACCTAGTGGCTTATGCTGCTTAGACATGTCCAGGTAGTTGTCACGTATTGAAAATTAGAGAAAAAAACCCTGACAAAAACAACAAAACCACACAAAATCAAGCAAGCAAAAACAAACAAACAACACCCCAAACCAAACAAAAAAATTGTAAGCAAATCTGCCACCTTCTTTTACCTTTAGTTGAGTATGCCTTGGTTCTTGCTGAACTCAGCAACGACAAAATTTTAAATCCAAGATATCAATTCTAGAGCTTGTCTAGTATGATAGTGGCAAAGAATTATCACTGTAGTTTATTTAAATAAATTATGACACCAGTGAAATGTTTAATTTGTTTTGATGTGGGGTCCATTAACACTGTAATATACTTCACTCTTGTACGGGGCTTGTATGAATAACACAAAATTCTCAGCTGGTGTAATTTGTTATGCTAATATCAGTGAAGCTATGATAATTTATTTCAGCTGCAGATTCGTCACGATACCTTCAGCTACACTGTTTCTACTTAATCCTTGGTTTCCTTTAATAGCTGTACAGAAAGGTCAGGTATCATAAAAGTTCTATATTACATTTAAAGCCTTTCAATCAGTTTTTATTATGTAGTGTATTAGGTGATTTAGTTACAATAATTGAAAAAAAAAAAAGGATCATTTAAGTGAAGTGAAGTATGGAACTATATTATATAAAAATAAAAGAATAAACAAATTAGTGTTTATGAACAGTGGTGTTGAGATAACCTAATGCCTCACAGGTTTGTGATCTTTGCCCTCTGACCTCAACAGTCATCCCAATATATGTAAGGATAACATTAGGTTATTACTACAAGTATGAGGAGCCACCTGTTAGCATGTCAAAGGAGTAACAAGGAAGTCTGCTTGATTTCCCTTCTGCACGTGCACACTCTCTCTCTCTCTCTTTCTTCCTTATCCTGCCCCCCCACCTTTTTCCTAGACTTTCATGACATTTCCAGTGCCCTTTCAAATTTCTTTGAGATTACTAAACTAATTTCTAAGTTGCTGGCACAGTTTAGAGTCAGGGAGATAAAGGGACAAAGACCATAGAAAGGTCTCATTTCCCTAGGAAATCAGCCTAAATACCCAGTTTGCTTTATCCTTCTGGGTTTTATCCTCTGTTTCCTCCTAAGATTTGATTTTGAAATTGCTGTGAAGGCAGAATTCATAAATACTGAGTTTTGTCTCTGAAAATGTTGCAGAATAGAAGCAATGTATTCGAATTTCGGCGCTTTACAAGGCAATTGATCTGCTAAACAAAACAATTTTGGATAAGGAATTTAAATAAGAACTTAATTAGTTCCTTTTTTTATAGGGGTTCTGTGCTACACATCTATTTGGCAATTTGTTTTAGAAGAGAAGACCTTGGGATTGTTTACATGTATAATCCATTTGTACTTGGATGACTATCCTTTTTCCAATTAGAGGTGGCTGAATGTGTTCTGTGCAGAACCTACTGAAACATTTGTTGTTAAGACCCATAATTCTTAATCTGATGTTTAGTTGTTCAAGTTTTGTGGATTTTTTTTCACGCAATTCTCTCATGTAAAATGAGAATTTCTTGAATAAAAAGAAAATATTAACTGTAGAAGAAATAGTTACCTGTGTGGTATAATTTTTAATAAGTGTATGAAGTAGAATTTTTTGCCTAGGGTAACACTTCATTCTTCAATTTTCACAATCCTCACCAACTTTCCCAATTTATTTTTGCATCTTAAGGGAATAGTTTGTCTCCCATCCAAAAACAAATTGGACAGAGATATTCCTGCAGTACTCCTGGTATGTAATTACACTTTTGGGAAGTGACCTATTGCACCCTAGTGACTACTAGGCTATTTATTCTACTTGTCTACAATAGAAACCTTTAGTTTCTGACCTTTTTATTTCATTCTGCATTAATTTTAGATTAACACTGTAAGTGAAGGTGGAGAGTTACCCTATTGACTCTCCTAGCACTGCTTAGAATTTCCTTTGTAATCTGAGCCTCTCATCTACAGGTTTGGTCAGCCATTTGCATTGTACTCTGCTCCTGGGTAGGAGTTCTTCAATTGTACAATATTATTGTGCCCTGTTAGGATAAAAACACTTGGTTTCTCTTGTAAGGTATGGTAGATATTTTGGTCCCACTCCTCCTGTAACAGATCAATACTACCACCTCTGTCAGTGATTGTACAAAACGTAAGTATAAAATGCAAGTTCCTAAGTGCTAGAGTTTAAAGAAATCTCGTGTTTTGGGAAATGTTTTTACTTCCTCTCCACTGGCCACTAGATGTCATGGTTG
>NW_020955228.1:1217413-1218453 GCF_003031625.1 Empidonax traillii | reverse complement strand
GGTATGGTAGATATTTTGGTCCCACTCCTCCTGTAACAGATCAATACTACCACCTCTGTCAGTGATTGTACAAAACGTAAGTATAAAATGCAAGTTCCTAAGTGCTAGAGTTTAAAGAAATCTCGTGTTTTGGGAAATGTTTTTACTTCCTCTCCACTGGCCACTAGATGTCATGGTTGCACTGTACTTAGTCTGTAACAGTCGCTGAAAAGCTGCCTTAAGGTAGAGAGAAATTAAACAAGTAAATGCTTCAAAATCTGTAATCAGACCAATATGCCTTTCTTTTAAGTCACCAATTATAATTTTCAACCCAGTTCACCTTTTAAATCAAGGTAGATTTCAATGTGACCAACATTTATGTTTTATTGTGACTATGCTTCAATTAAATAACAAGAAAATAGTCCTACAATTTTATTTTGGATCCTCAAGCGGCAAATATCATGTGATTGCACTCAAATAATTTAAAAGCAAAAATTATTTTTTTTTATTAAATATGGGATGGAATACTCGAGTGTGAGTCCACACTTGGGAAATACTGCTTTTTACATCCATGTTACATTATTGCCTTACTATTTGAGCTCTGCGTATGTTAAAGTGGAAAGAAACAGGAGATGTGCAAAAATTTGCAAGTCTCGAGTTGGATCTGTTGTATTGTGAGTAGTCCCTTCTAGGCTGGGCAGACTGCTGGGCAGTTTCATAGACTTATTTTGTTCAGTGAGGAAGGAAGGTGATATGGCCTTTTGTTGTCCTGAGAGACATTTCCCTAAGTCCTGTCTGAACTACGGCGGGTGACTTGTCTAAAAGGCTGAAGTGCCAATGCACTATATGCTATTTCCATACACACGCAGTCGGGGACCCTCCCCGGGCAGATGGAGCTCGTTAGCCCTGTAAGGCAATCCATCTACGTCCTGAGGACCTCGCTGCCACCGTCCAAGCGTGCTTGGCCCCGGCAGATGAACCTCAGGATTAAAGGGTGGGCTCAGTTCCGCGCACACTGTGTCTCACCTAAAAAATCCAATGCGCAGGCTGGAAGGTGGAAA
>NW_020955228.1:1212237-1215868 GCF_003031625.1 Empidonax traillii | reverse complement strand
ATATTTTTAAAATAAATGGAAGCAAAGTAACAGGCAGGGAAAGAGTAACAGCTACTCTAACATCCTTCTCATTTGGGTGATTGTTACTGACTTCTCACAGAAAAGACTGAGCATGCTGGTATTATAGACTGTAGCTGTTTTAAGACATGTTTGCTAGGATCAAAATTTATCAGTGATTTCATTGCCTTTTTGAAGTCTCAAAATCTTGAGTTTTTTGCTTGAAACCTGAAGATCGCTTTGACTGCCTTTATCTAGAAATATCTAAAAAGCTGAAGTAAGTTAATATTAAACCAGAATAGGGATGTGTAGCTGAATTCTGTGACAGCATAAAATTTTCCACTAATTCTAAGGCTGGCTCTTTTATGGTTGACTTGCTTTTTAAGGTCAGGTTGTTTCAGCAGTCAAATCAATTGTAGGAGGGTCAGGACCATAAGTTAAGAGAACTGTTGTTAACAAAATAAATGTTACTATTGTCATTATGTGTTAAAGTCTGCATATGACATATAGAGGCTTGATTTTCAGTGATGTGTATAATGAAGTGAGGAAGAGATTTTTACTGTACCTGCCCTGCTTTGAGTTCTTCTCAATATCTATTTGTTTTTAAATTCTTCCTCAGGATATGGGTGCAAAATGAGTTAATGTCAGTAAATGCACTGATGTGTCAGAATTGTGGATTTTATTCATACTTAAAGACTTGCACTGAAGGGGCTTTATTTTGTATTATATCTCTTTTTTTCCCTTGGCAGTGTTTTAAAAAGTTATGTGCATGCATAATCATACGCAGCACTTTATTGCTTATTTTTGGCAGTGCACAAGAGCAAAAATTTAATTTGCTCTTTTCCAAAAGTGCATTGTGTTTATGTAATGGATTTGCATCAGTTGCAGTCTGTAACACAGCTAAGTGTTTTAATTGGCAGAACACCCACATCAAGACTTGTTTGTTTTTCTGATAAGGAAAATGCCAGCTAAGTTAGACCATATGTTCTATTCAAATAAGAAGTGGCATATTCACATATAATGGTCATTCTTTAAAAATAAAATTAAAATGAAAAAGTAACACAAAACTAGTGTTAAAGAGGGGCAAATTTATGCATAAGTATGAATTTCTCTTAATTTTCACAAACAGCAAGTATTTTACTAAGGAGCGCTGGTCAGCTCACATTTTAAGTGCTTGTGGTTTATGACTGTATCTGTTGATGAGTGATGTTAAAATCAAAGTGTACCATGCTGTTTTTTCTCAGAAGGATTTAGATGATCTTTATTGTCAACTTTCAGAAGACTTGAAACTCACATACTATATTGTAGTTTAACAATACTTTAAAAATGTGTGGAATATGATAGTAAGATGGGAAGTAAAAGAAAAGTTACGGAGCTCCATGTAATGAAATACATCCTCTTCAGCTGCCAGTCATGAAGGAGCTTGACAGGCTTCTAGTGCTTCACAGCTGCAGAATCTATTTCTGCTTCTTCAGGGGAAATTGGAAAACTTCCACACTCTTTGCCAGCCTGAGAATCCCACATTAGGCATCTGCTGTGCTTTTTCTGCAGAAAGGGGACCCTGACATTGCCCAGCTGTCAGAGATGGCATTTGAACTCCTGCTGATAATATTGGGGGAGCTCCGCTCAGGCTCTTATCCTGATATCTCAATAGAGAAAAAAAAGTATTTCGACTGACTTCAGTTCCTTTTGTTTCTAGATAATTTGCAGGAAATATTCAAAGTGGTGTTTCGACTTATACCTAGCTCTGAACAAAACATTGTTGATTTCTTAGAGTGCTGGTTTTCCTTCAGGATTTATTTTCCTTTTGCCCACAAGGATGAAGAAGTCGTCATCATATTTGACTTGTCACAGCTAACTCCTAGAACAGAACAATACTGATTTTAAGGACATGACTTGTATAGTATATGCTAATATAGGACAAAACTGAATTTTTATAAAAACTTATGCCCACTGACTTACATTAATTGTCCTTATCAGGCAAAACCATTGTAGTATTGAAAATCTAGTCAGAAATATTGTATATACATGATAACAAGAAATAATAGTAGTAGTAATAGTAGTAGTAGTAGTAGTAGTAGTAGTAGTAGTAGTAGTAGTAGTAGTAGCTGGATGTGAGAAATCAAAAAGTGGATAAGACCCAGCTGTTGATGTGGTTTCTGAGAAACAGAGATTGGTGTGACTCCCTTTGGCTATGTGACTATTTCTTTTTGGTAATGATATGACCAAAAAGACTATAGAGCTTCAAGAATACACAATGAAGCATCAAACTACTGCATTTCCTTTCCATCTGAGAGACAGTAACTGCTGTTATTCTACTAGATGTTGTATTTGTCAAAAAAATAAATGAAAATTTTAAAAATTTCATGATATTGCATTAGGTTAATGTAATTATTTTTAAAAAAAATCAAAATCTCTGATGATTAGAAAGACAAAAGCCTCGTGGCCAGACTTGCCAAGAAGCCAGGAATTTAGAGAATTAATTTAACATCTGTATCAAGTGCACATCATTTTTTAAACTATCAAATAACAGTGAGATCTCAGAATGATTCCATTAAAAAGGAAGAGGAGAATCATGTGACAGCTTACTTTCATAAATATAAATGATTTGATAATATTTTAGTGGTTCACATAAGTTACAGTGGGCCTCTAAACTGTAAGTGCTGATCAGTTGATCGATTTATTCATGCAAGATTTGAGTATAGTGCTACAGCTCATTGAAGAATGTGGGCTTAAAAGCAAGGAATTCCATTTTTGGAGAACAGGTCCAAGATGCAAATCTCACCCTTAAATAGGTGGGTTTTGATAGATTATTTGCTGTATAAACATAAATTAAAGCTGGCAGTAGTTATTGTGGTGTGGTTAGTTTTCCCGTTTCTCATATGTTGGTATATGTTCCTAATTCTAAGACTCATCAAGAATCTCTATGCAGTTTTAAAAAACTCTTTCTATTCTTTATTTTGGCAAGTTTTCTCTTTTAACCTGCAGCACCTTTATTTTTAGGATTAGTCTAGAACAAATTTTATTTTTAATACTAGCTGTAATCTAATATCAGCCTAGATATATTGATAGAATTGTTTTTCAGTGGTGACAGCACCCTGGTGGTTTTTTTGAGTTGTTTTTGAAACACATGAATGTCCATGAACTTCTGAAGACTTTTTTTATTACATCATTGCCTGTGTATTTAGAATGATTATGCTGTGATCTGGTGCAGAGTATTAAATGAAGTAACAGCTTGTCTTTTACGTTCTTGAGTCAATCTCCAATTTTTATTGGCACTTATATATTTCATTGTTTATTTTATTAAGTGAAATCTGTTTCTTTTATGTCCTGTGCAGAATGTGAAAGATGATGGGCAGCATGTATGGAGATTGAAACACTTTAACAAGCCTGCCTACTGTAATCTTTGTTTGAATATGCTAATCGGAGTAGGCAAGCAAGGTCTCTGCTGTTCTTGTGAGTATAAGCATTTCGGTGTCCATTTGTATACGTCTATTCCTAGAAACGTTGCTCTTGCTGCGTAACAAAGAACTAGTAGCTTCCCAGTACAAAACCATTGCTAGCACAGTAGTGTCTCACTCTTGTCTTCTATGCTTAAGCACCCAAGGTTCTTTTTTTAATTTTTCAGCTTATT